>NW_007726938.1:593538-650486 GCF_000696425.1 Galeopterus variegatus | reverse complement strand
GTCATGGCAACAGGTTTGGGTTTCTTCTAAGAACAATGTGAGAAAATGGAGAATTTAAAGTAGAGGTGTGATAATTCCTTTGAAAAGAATACACTGGCTGCTGTCCGAAGACTAGATAATACTGGGGCCAGAATGAACGCACAGAGACCGAGTAGAATACTACAAAAGCAGTCCAAGTGGATGAGAGTGGTTAGGACTAGGGTAAAAGCAGCAAAAAAAGGAAGAGATGTGGAAAGATGCAGAACATGTAATTCTGAAAAACATTTCTGAACTCTTAAAGAAATGAAAATACAGGAAAATACAAAGAAGAAAATAATAATTCTCTTTTTTTAAATTTTAACATTTACTTGTACATATTTGTGGGGTACAGTGTGTCGTTTCAATACATGAGAACACTGCACTGTGATTTGCTTAGGGTAGATAGCATAGTTTGTACCCATTAGTCTACCACTTCTATGGTTCTCAGGATCTGGAATAATATGTTAATATCTTGGTATTTTTAAGGAAAAAAATTACTGTATCATTTTTAGAATATCCGTTATATGATCACAATAAATAATTCAGGCAGTATACATAATAAAAAGATTAAAATTTTAAAATTATCCCAAATCCCACGACCCAGAAGTGACCATCTTTAGTGTTACACATATCACTTAAGGTTTCTTTCTGTTTATATATACAAAGGAATTGATAAATGGATGCATGGATAGAAAGAAATACTTTATAACCATGTAGTCAAACTGCAGATGCTATTTTTAAACAAAAAGCATTCAAATTTGTCTTCTTGTATTTAACAGCAGAAAAAAATGCAAGAAAGAAAAGCTAAATTATTGTTCAACTTCAAATAAATGTCTCCTTCCTACAAGAGTTATTATTTCCTGAAAGATTTCCCCGTATGATTAGGAAAAATGGTTATGAAAAATGTTAAGAGATTTCAGCAGGAGTGGGTCAAGATTTTGTGGGAAGAGTTTACAATTTGGGATCCCCCTTTAATTAAATGCAGCATATTTTGCAGAATTTACAAAAACATGGCAACTTGAATGCATTTCTCTGACCTCTTCCAGGGCCTGGGAAAAAGCAAATCACCCATGTAGGTAAAGGGCTTTGGCACTCAAGCTTCATTAGCTCTACAGTAAATACACCTCAGGGTTGGAAACATTATGTTTTTTAAACTACATATTTCAATTTTAAACACACTGGATCGCTTGCTGTGAAAGATGGTGCTATTGTCCATCTCCTCTCTTCAGCTAACAATTTTAATAAATTTATATTGACCATGTTTATAACGTTTACTTTTTATTTTGTAATCATAATCACTAAGGTTATTTAGTATAAATTCTTACATTAAAATGTATCCAATTCTCTCCAGTCCTTTGCTATACCTTCTCCATTTCTGACTGAGCTATTTGAATCATCCCTTAATTGTCTAGATTTCATTGTCAACTGCTTTTTGTTCTTTCTTCAAGAAAGACTCAGGGATACTGCATTTCTGAGGGGTTTGGGTTTTTTCTTTTTAATATTTGAAGATGTCTTCCTGTGGCTTTCATAAATGAACAGTGTCATGAATGAATTTTCTTTCCCTTATACTTTTGCAGCAGTTGTTCCATTGTTTAATAGCATCCCATGTTGCTGTGCAGTCTGAGGCCACCCTTTGTAAGTGATTTACTTTTTCTGCCTGGATCCCAAAGAATTCTTTCTTTATCCAAATTGCTCCTTAACATATCTAGGGTACGTCTAGGTATTAAATGTTCTGTGTCAGAATTTTCTACAGTACAATGTGCTCCTTAAATCTGCCAATATTGTGTATCTTCAAGTATACCTTTTATTCCATTTATACTGTTGCCTACTTCAGAGGCATCAATTATCCTTATTTTGCATCATCTTTGTATCTCTTCCATATCTCTTCTTTTTTTATCATTTAATCTTTTTTCATTTTCATCTCCATTCACAGAATGTCAATCCTTTCTTCTGTGTCAGTAATTTAATTTTCAGAAGTGTCTACTGTGTTTCTAATGTCTCTAATTTTTCTATTGATTCTAAAATGATCTTCGTCCTTAATTTGCTTCCTTAGGACTGCAATATCTCTTTTCATCTCATTCAAATTGTTTCAATATTTTGTCTTAAAGCTTCAATTTTCACTGAGGTTGTTCTTCTTTTTTTTTTTTTTTTTGTCTTTTTCCGTGTCCGGCAATGGATCGCAACCCTCAGTGTCGCCCCTGTACCGGACCGGGACCGGCAACAGGATCACAACCCTCGGCATTGCTCCCGCGCCTCGCTCAGCCAGTGAGCGGGAACCGGTCCATATGTGGGATCTGAACCCTCGGCGGGAGCGCCGCCGCGCTTCCCAAGCGGCGCACTATCGCAGTGCGCCACTGGGCCGACCCCGAGGTTGTTCTTCTATAGCAGGAAGTTTGTGTGAGGATTTCTTCTGCTTATTTGGATAAAGCTCTTCGTGATTTTGTTCCTTCATGCTGTGACCCTTACATTTTATGTTCTTTCCTTTCCTCCCTTTCTTCCTTTCTCCCTCTCTCCTTTCCTCCTCTCTTCTTTCCTCCTTTCCTCTTTCCTCCCTCCCTTTAAAATGCTTGCCTACCTGCCATGCTGTTTCTTTTCATCTTGCTGGTGCTTGGGCAGCATTGCCCAGATATGGTGTGAGTAACTTCTTAAATCTCTTCCCACCTTTTGAGGGGACCAACCTGCTTCTTCTCAGAGCTGTCTCTTATTGCTTGGATCTATCCACTTTTCTGAAGTTCCAGGAAATTGCAGAGAGAGGTAAGCAGCTCAGCTCAAGCTGTATGCAGTCGTGGTTAAATTTCCTGGGCTGTGCTTTCTTAAATTTTGTTAAATGTCTCCATTATCAGCATTAATTTCACCAAACTAGGAGGGAGGGGGCAGATACCAAGGATAGCCTTTTTTTTTTTTTTTTTTTTTGTAATTAACTAAAGCGTTCCATATGTGCTGGTAGGTACCCTCAAGATAATCTAGGACTTTATGGATTTCCCCAGTATATGAGACAGCCCTGAAGTCTTCAGTTCCATTGAGTTGGCCATTGGCTCTTTTTCTCCCATTTCTCATGTTTCCATTACTCCTTAGTAGGGAAAGGAAACAGGTAAGGATATTCACTAAGTGTGCTTTTCTCTAAATTTAGAGTTATTAGTAAGAATTCTCAGAATTTTGTTGACTCATCTCTCTAGGGAGTGAGAACAGGGTTAAGAACCAAGCAACACTGTGCCTCTTTATCCTGCTCCAGAATCTTCTCTTTCTTTGGCTGCTAGTTTTAAAGTTTGTTTTGTTCCTTTCCTTGATTGGTTAATTCTTTCTTTCTCTCTCTCTCTTTCTTTCTTTCCTGTTTACTTTTTCTCTCATTGGTTACATATTTAGGAAAGGAAATTCTGTGAAGCAGTTTAAATATGCCATCTTAAGTCAAACTCCGGGACATATTTTGGAGATAGACTTAAAGGTTTTGTTAATGCATTTAAAAGATGAGGGAAAGGGAGGAGTTATGGACAACTCCTAAATTTTTGGCCTGAGCAACTGAGTGGATGATGAGCAGATTGGGTTACTAGTGGAAGAAGGAAACAAGAGTTTTGTCTTAAGCATTTTAAGTTTGAGAAACTTGACATTCACGTGGAAATGTCAAGCAGGTGGTTGGATCTACTAGTCTGGAACTCAGTGGAAAGATCTAAGACGCTCTCCATATAGACAGTATCTGAAGCCACGTGCCTGTATGAGATCACCTTGGGAGACAGAATGTAAGTATACAGAAGTGTATAATGGATATACACTAGTCAAGATGTGTATATGTATGAACTCTTCAGGTTCAGAGTAAACTGCTCTTAATCCAGAAAATGTCTGAAATCTTTCAGTATAAGTATATCAGGTCAATGTTTGGTATGAATTCATGAGAAATGTAGCTCAGAGAACATTTTTAAAGATGGTAAATTTTATACTTCTAGATTTATACAATAACACCAAATAAAGTGTTGCTTTTTGGAGATCATTTAGACTTGCTTTTAGCTATTAGCACATAAATTAGATATATTGGACAGTGGTAAAGATTTGATTTTAAAGAAATAGTTATTTATGAAGACTCAGTTTTTCCTGCTTTCAAAGTGAATCTATGTATGCATTTTTATGTAATATACACCTTTACAATTAAAATACAGCTTTTGCTCATAGAAGATGTACATTGTGCAATTTAAAGCTCTGCTATATTCTGAGATAATGCGCTTAGTGAAAAGAACACTGTTCTGGAAATCAGGAAACAGATTCTAGATCCAGTATTGCCAATAATAGTTATAATAATAAAAAATAACAATAACAAACACATATATCAAACTCCTTTCAGTGTGGCAGACACTGTTCTAAGCACTTTCTATGTATTTACTTTTTTAAGAAGTTGTATAGTTGCACAGCTTCTGGGTACTTAGTCTCTCTGGACCTTAGGCCACTCATCTGTAAAGCCAGTCTTCCCTCTACCTTTAAAATTCACCAGAATTCATCTTAAATTTTTCTGTTTTATCAAGAAACTTTAAAATGTTTTAATGATCTTAATTTACCAAAGCAACTGCAAATAGACCCTTTCATAGTCAGGAGAAGATGAAACATTGCATAACAAAGGCAACCCAGCGTAAGGGATAAACTTTGGAGATTTTGGTCCATGAGGACTGCATCACAAATATATCTTTCCTGTGTTTTTTGCTCATGCCATTTCAAATCCTATCCTTTGTTCCAGGGCTTTAGAGTAACTATGGTAAATTCCAGCCTTTCCCTGAACACCCACAGTTTCTTGTGTCTTGTGTTTTAGTATTTGTGTACACGTGTTATATTCTCTATAAGACTAAGTACTTAAGGGCAGGGACAATAACCTTTATGACATTGCTTCTACCCTGAAAGTGTCTACCACAAAGCCTTGCACATGCAGAGACATCATTTTTTTAATTCAGTTGTGTTTATGTGTACAGAATACATATAGCAAATGGGATTCAGGCTTTTCTATGTAATGTAAAATAATATTACTCAAACTAAAAGCATAATATTTTATAAGAGATATTGACTAAGAATCAAGGTGTGAGTCTCAGCTCTGTTGGTTGTCAGCTTGTGTGGCCTGCAGAGGGCCACTCTGTAGCTTCAGTTCCCTATCAGTCAAATGACAATATTGATATGTATATGTCCTGAGTCACAGAGCTGTGAGTGTTGAATGAGATAATGTATGTGAAGTACTTGTTTAAAAGAAATACATTGCAACCATGTAAAATATTTACATTCCTCTCAAGAAAGATGTGGGGCACATGACCAATTATTTGCAACCAATTCTCAGAAATACTGAGATTTGTGAACTGCTGCCTTCTCCTAAAACCCACACCCAACTCAAACAGATTGTTTTCCATTCTCCTATTGATTTTGAATAAGTCCAATTTATTTAGCACATTTAGTACAGATTCTCAAATCAAGGAAGATGGGCTTGGTAATAATGTGAAAGGAGTAAAAACCAATGAAAACAATGTGATGGATTCTAAGTACTTCATTTTCACCTTAGTTCTTCCTTAATTAGGCTCCTTTATTATTAATTCCATGCACTAATTTGATGAGCTTTTTTGTGTGTGTCTCTGCACTGTTAAGTGAGTATAAATAAAAGCATCATACATTCTGTCACCCACAGGAGTGCCGTGTGAGTGGTGGGTTTGTGTTACTGTGAAGACCATGTCAAGCACAGCTGTCTGCCGTAAAACAATCTCTGCTTGTTTCAGAGTGAGGAATGGTTTCCTCACTCCCATGCGACTGTCATCACGTGAGCCACGGCCAATCACCCTGCCTTGCACACCAGAAAAAATTGCTTTCCGATTGGGGTTTGAGAACTGGCCACGTGTGAATGTTGGACCTCAGAAGTCAAATTATATAATTGCCCCAATCACCTATTGCTCTTTTAGAGAGATTTTATGCACAGATTTGGAATCCAGATTTTTAGCAAGATTGAAACAGAACTTAGATTGGCTAGCAAGCCAGATCCCCCTAGATGTTATAAATTTAATGCATTAGACTGTTACATGAAATTTAAGAAGTAATTTGGGATCCCTTACAGTGAACTAATTACTCAGAACAGTTTTATTGTATTTAAACAAGTAAGCATCACCCTTTCAATAAATAGAAGTCAGTACATAAGATCTTGTTAGAATTCTTTGTCTGTGAAACAGTACAAATAAAAAATTAGTAATGATGGTAATTCTTTAAAAAAACAAAGCTCTACAGAACGTTGTTTGTGACCAGCTCAAATAATAGATCTAAGTATTGACAGTTTTTATTACGGTGTGGTATTTCAAAATGTTGGCCGTAGATGTACCTAAAATTGTTAGCAATTGTATGTTAATATATACTTTGGCTTAATTAACATCTTAATATAGAGTTTTATGATCATTCTGTCTACCTAAAAACTAAGGATTTTTTTTTTTTTTTTTTGCACTATGACAGTTACTTGCCCAGTTGCTAGGTAACAAGGCAGATCTCTATAGCTTTATCTGAACACGCAGCAGATGATTTTTTAGTGACAATTATTTATATCCTATATATTAAAGTATGCCATATTGATAATGATTCAACAAACAGTTGATTTACTTACTGTGCATCTGAGAGAAAGCACACAGTAATTCACAAAGCTAGTTTTGTTTGAATCTTTTTTAAAAGCAATTATTAATCTTCACCTCTAAGAATGATCAGTTTTCTAGCAAAGATGCAATAGCTAGATTGTTTATTTGGTAATCCTTCCAACTGGCTAATCATAATCAAAAGCACTGCCATACCTTTCTGGGTAATTGTACAGCACATCAACTGGAAAGAGATGTTTTGTTCTCCATGGTGTCCATTCAAATATTATAAAGTCTGAATTTTTTAAAAAATTGATGTATTACTCTTTTATCACTTGTCATTTATAAAACTATAATCGTTCAGGAGCTATAGCCCTGCACCTGGAAGTAGAAGTTGATTTAGAAGGTATTCTCATTTAAAAACATTAACAGAACTTATTTTTTTTTTTTTTTTTTGTCTTTTGGTACAGAGCTGAAACATCACAGCAGCGTATCACCAATCTTACATAATCAGCAATAGTGTCTTGTCAAACATCTTTTAGCAAAAGTTACTGTTAAAGAAAAGATCTGCAACTTAAGTATTATAACCAGTGAATTTCCATAGTAAGGAAGGGGGAAAAATCTCTTTCCACTGATTCTGGATTTTCTCCATAATATTTGCCTTTGATCAGATGGATTCATTTGCTTCAGTGCTTCATATATGCCAGGAACCGTGTGAAGTATATACTTACTTCGAAATTCATTTTCATCCCATCATGTATGTTGGTAAATTTCGATCATTACTAGATAGAATGTAAGCATTGAATTCACAGTCATTTGTCACTGTCTTTTTCAAATAAAAGGTCAAAATGGTGTTTTATACTGTGATGGAAAAAGATATCTATTGAACATTCTGCTTTAGTGGTAGAGTAACTATAATCAGTCCATCAGCCACAGGATAATTAGAAATTATGGTAACGTAAGAAATATCACAAATTATGTTAGCATTCAGGTTAGTCTTAAAAGGTTTAGTTTATAGGACAGAGCATAAGAAAAATCTTGGAGAATATGTGTTCAGAAACTGTTTTTCAATGACAGCATAAAGAATGCATTCTGTACAATCAGAAAACACAGAGACAAAGGTGAGTTATTACCTGCCTGTCGGGTGAACTCAAGATAACCCTGTCATCAGAAGTCAGCATACCAGCAACCTAGTTTGTTTAGAAAATAGTTTAATATGGAAATTGCACTTTAATAATACCTACTAATTAAATGCCTACATTCAATAAAATACAGCTCTCACTGCCTGCAAAGCTATAAAAGCCACCTGGAATGATGGATTACTCTGAATCTCTGTAGTCTTGAGTAAACCACGGGCAAGGCATATATTTTATTGACTATGGACTGAAGGACTGAGCAACTTACGAGACAATTTAGCAGTAATTTATCTGACTCTTTACACTACGGTGTTCAGTTATCAATGTGGCATTTAAATACCAAACATAAAATGGAAAT
The DNA here is from genome assembly GCF_000696425.1 of Galeopterus variegatus. Taxonomy (NCBI): domain Eukaryota; kingdom Metazoa; phylum Chordata; class Mammalia; order Dermoptera; family Cynocephalidae; genus Galeopterus; species Galeopterus variegatus. The sequence goes on along the minus strand of NW_007726938.1, from coordinate 642,411 downwards.
CAGCCCTCTGGCTTTCTCTTCACTTTCCGTATTATTTGTAGTGACATACAGGTTTGCCTCGTTTTCAGAAAATATTCTGTTATTCTAATCATCATTTATTATAAAAATTTTTTTAAACTTTTCAGGCAGGGAATCAAAGCAGATGTCTGTTTGCCATGTTATAATTTTTCTTTTTTTATAATTTGAATTTACTGCAAGATTTTGTTAGGTTCTCTCTCTCTCTTTCTCTCTCTCTCAGTAATTATGAGGGGAAAACTGTATTTATACTGAATTATTTAGGATCCTTTCCATCTTGTGAAGCTGGTGCATTCCAGTTAAGGGTGATTTATATTTTTCTTTCCAATGGGTATATTACCAAAACCCAGCTCCATGTGACTTCTCCCTTCCTTTGAATCAGCACTCTCGTTTTAGGCACCTATTATTCAAATGGGCTTTCATCATCATGTGTGTCTTCCATTGTAGCTGGTGCTAAATTATTTTAAATGATTTTAGCGGAGATCTTTTTTTCCTCTCTCTCTCTCTTAATTCCTGAGCCTATCTCCTGTAGAGAAACTAGGGAATCCTAAATGTGTGTTTAACCTACTAAAAAAAGGGCTCTTAGCCATAGAAAATGAAACTTATAGGTTTGATTTTATAGCTGTCAGAAGGTTGGCATCCCAGGGATAGGAAGACCGCATTCTACAGAGCACAGGAGATGGTTCTGTTTTGTATTGTTAACATATACTTTATACCTTTAATCATTATTTTTTGCACTGTGCACAAAAAAGATCCAAATCAGTATTCAACTCCCTTTTTGTTTACTCAGGCATTGTGCACATCTTGGCTGAAGGTGAGAATAATATTGAATAATCATTTCAAAAGTAAATGTCATTTCTGATTGAAAAAAAATGATTATAATTGTGTGTGTGTCTGTGTATGTCAGTATGAAGATTCCAAGAGAATTTATTTGTCCAATATTCAGGGTGCCTGAAAGCCTAAATAAAATTATCTATACTATGTGGTATTTTATTTAAATGTTATTTTCATGGCACTCTTTCTCAGAAGACCTGCAGACGCTATGAAAGGGTTTTCATCTAAGGTTTCTCAAATGCCTCGAAAACATAAAAGGAATAGGAATTGAAACTGCAGGGTGAAAACAAGAAGCAAGAGGTATATGTAAGGTAAAATGAGGAAGAACAGACCAAAAGGTTAAATTTTTATAACATGTCAAGAGAATGCCAGGTACAAGTTGCTGAATTTCTTCAGGGGAATGGCAAGGAAGAATGAGGTTTGGGATGGCGCGAAAGACCCCAAATTGCATCTTAGCTCCGCTACTTACTAGCTGTGTGTGCTTTGGGGAAAATTACTGAACTGAACCTTTCTGAGACTTGCTCATCTGTAAAATGGTGATGATGTCTACCTTGCACAGTTATTCTGAGGACTAAATATTAGATGGACAGGTAGATGGATAGCCCTCTGATACACAGTAGGTGCTCAAAAAATGCTATCTGTTATTTTATGCAGATTCCTGTACTTATTACAGACCTTCTTTCATCCATAGTCCCCAAAGGTCAATACGTCACGAAAGTTAGAACTGTGAGCAACGCTTCCAAACCATGTGTATCTGAAAAGTTATACCAGGACACTTAAAGCCCAAAGCAAGCCCAGAGTGGCTGAATATGGCCTCACAGTTTGTCCTCTGCACAACACCAGGGGGCGCTGCTCACATGGACAGTACGTGCAATATGATGCCCCATCCACTCGATCTGCTTTGTGAGAGTCTCTGCATTTAAAGAAGCTTAAAAATTAAGGCATTAAAATTTTAGTTTTGTTCTAAAACTACTTAGGCTTTGAAAGTTCCTTTGTATAAAAGAGGAGAAAGCAAATTACTCTCAGATTGATTGACTCAGGCACACTCGTGTGAACTATCATCTCTCAAAGGGGCACTATGGCTAACAGAGTTGCATGAAGAATAAAATTATTGGTCATTATATCAATTATGTCATCTTCATGCCTCCAGTCTTTTTGACTGAAGTTTCAGCAAAAAGATTACATTAACTGCTTGTTCTAATAAGAGCCTCAACAGTGTGTGCCCCCAGCTGCTGCTGCTCCTCCTCCTCCTGCTCTTCCTGCTCTCCTGTTCTTCCATCTTCCCCACGTATTTATCATGTGTCTGTGATGTGCCTTGATCCATTATTAGGCATTGAGCTATAACAACAAACAAGACACAGTCCCTGCCTTCAAGGAAGGAGCTCCCTCACTGGTGGGAGAGATTGGCAATTAGAATGGCTTTTGTCATCAACAAAACCCTCTGTTGGTATGGAGGTTTCTGAAACAGCTACCTATAGAACTACCATATGGTCCAGCAATCCCACTTCTGGGTATTTACCCGAGGGAATGGAGATCATCCTGTCCAAGGGATACCTGCACTCCCATGTTCATTGCAGCTCTGTTTACAATAGCCAAGACATGGAACCAACCTAAATGTCCATTGACAAATTATTGGATAAAGAAAATGTGGTATATATACACCATGGAATACTACTCTGCCATAAAAATAAAATGGAATTCTGCTATTTGCAGTAACATGGATGAGCTTGGAGAAAATTATGTTAAGTGAAATAAGCCAGGCACAGAAAGAGAAATACCACATGTCCTTACTCATGAGTAGGTGGAAAGAAGGAAGGAAAAGACCAGAATAATATGTTGATCTTTCAGAAGGAGAGAACAAATCTATGGTTAGTAGAGGTGGGAGGGGGGTGAGAGAGTGGGTAAGGGGCATAAAGAATAATTCTGTTTAGTAATAATGAATATGCTAATAATATTGATTTGATCAACACATGTTGTACACAGGCGATGGTGGTCAACGTTGTACCCTCAAAATATGTATAAGAAATTTTTTAAAAGAATATGAAACCAAAATAAATAAATAAATAAAACCCTTTGTTGGATTTTTCAGAGTTTAGGCAGTAGGGCTTTTAAGTGTTCAAAAGTTGGACAAGATATTGAGCTATCCTGGTTGAGGTGGTTTTTATTTTTCATCTTTCATAAAATAACTATTTTCTCCTTTTTACATGAGTAATACATCCTCATTATAGAAAAAAACTAGAAAATATTAAAAAAAGAAAACAGAGAGCATAAAGAATAATTTGCTATCTCTCTGCCAGATAACATTTTAATATGTATCCTTACAGATTTTATATCTTCAATTTTAATTAAACCATTAGAGTATATTGTATACATTTAAGCCATTTTGAAGAAGAAAATAAAAGAGTGGGTGACAGATCTGGTTCCTCTGGTATACTATAAGCTGTTTAAATGCAGGTACTGAGTCTTTTGTACCTTATATGTTTCCAGTGAGGCCTGGTATATTTATGTAAAGTAAATATATATGGAATAAGTGGTGTTGGGGAATAAGGGATGAGTTTGTGATTAAATGGCTAACTTAAAATTTTGAGATTAAAAAAATCATTGCCACATTAGCAAGTATGACATTTGCTTAGATTCTTCTTGATAAAGATAAGGGTGATTGGGGCAATTCTTGAAGGATTCCTTCCCATCCATAACTTGAATCCTTTTAAATCAGGAATGCTTCCATATCTTAAGCAAAACCAAAATGACTCCCCCCAAACAAAACACCGCAAGAATCTTGGTCATTGCTAAAGAGAGAACATTTCTCGTTTGTGACTTTTTAAATCCACTCACGCTTGCCACATATAAGTCAATGAAGGAGAAGGAAGAAAGCTGGTTTGGATTTCTTCTGTCACTAGCTTTTATTTACTGAAGATTCATCCTGCTGCGCTACCTGAGTAATGGATCAGGAAGTGTTCCTTCAAGTTAATTTAAAGTAAGTTTTAATTAACATTGTTTTCCTATTATTTCTGGTAATGGAAGGGTCAACCTGACAATGTTGTCAGCCATATGCTTGGAGAGATTTCCTGTCTCATTAGAAGTTTTAGATAATGAGAATCAAGATGATGCCTCAGCTCCTTCTTGGGCAAAATTTCCACTGACATTGTCCCATCTCTGAGACCTCTCTTTCCATTACCTCTCCAGTCACAGGAGGGACTCATTAGGCTATAGGTAGACTGCATTTCAGTGTCCTTGCAGGTATCTATCACTTAACTACATGATGTTTTTATGAGTCTCTCAGACCCCAACCGGCCCCATTAGATTGGCTGTGTTGCTATTCTGGTTAATTGTATGTCATCTAATTGCATAATTTAGCTATATATGCATAGTGACCTGAAGCCAGGTGCTTTTCTTCATTGTACAATTACTCTGAACAAACTCACAGTGAAAATAGAATTTAAATACCTGGTATAAAATGCTGCTTCTAAAAGGTGGTTGTTGGCTTTTTACAATGCTTAGTTGCATTTTTAAAGAAAGCAATCTAAAAATATCATGTGATTTTTACCTGTACCCTAAGGCCATCAGATATTATTTTCTGTAATTGCTTTTGTCTTGTATTTAACTAAAGAACTTGGTATCCCCATAGTTACTAATTATGAGCATTTTAGTCCCTTTCTATGATTCTCCGTGTTGTCAAACGACACCCAAAGATCAACTACTTTAGCCTTTCGGGCATGGGATAAGTGTTCTCTTCCATGTGAATTCAACAAATTCAATTCAACACTTAATTTGAGTTTTTAATCTGGGTCAGATATGATTCTAGAATCCCAGAATACAAAGATGTGTAAGGCCCGCTATGTGGGAGAGGCACAGGCATGTAACACAGACACCAGTGCACTTTGTAAGCTGTTCAGATACGTGGTGGGTTACAGGGTGCATTGGAGGCACCAAGGAGGCATGCTCAGCTCTACCTACAGAGCCCAAGGGAGACTTCGCAGAGGAGGTAGAGGTTGAGCTGTGTCTTCAAGGATGATCAGGCATTCTCCAAAACCTGAGAAGAGGATGAAGGCAAAGGGCACTTTAGGTAAACAAAGCAGCACATGCAGATGCCGTGAAGGTATGTGCCGTGTGGTGCCCGTGGGAACCACCAGTCACAGAGTACGGGAGAGTGAGGCATAGGAGGAAGGGTGAGGCTGTTAGATGTCAGCCTTCCCGCCATGTGAAGCCATTGAAGGGACTTTAAGCAGAGGTGTGGTGTGATCATAATTGTAGTTGGGAAGGGTCACTTTGGTTCAATATGCATTCCTCATCCCTTGCTAAGTTGTTTGTACTTAAAGACCAGCCCCTCCTTCAGTCTTTATTATAGTTCCCACAGGGCTTGATCTAATCTATGGCATTTTCTAGGCCAGATGAACTAAGGAAGGCTGAATATAAGAGCCACAAGCCAACGAGTTGCCTACTGCAGTTATCCCCTGGCTTGCAATAGCAGTGTTTAGGTTGTGTTATCACTGTCATCCTTGTGTAGGCCATTTCTTCCTCCTGTGCACTGCTCACAACACCAGAGCACTTTTGATCACAAGCCCAGACTTGCTTGACAGTGGATGCAGTCCCTGAGTATGTTGATGATCTGGGTCCATTCAGCATATACCTGACATCCTACCACGTATCCTAGGCCAGCAACAAAGAAGAATAAAACAGCTCCTGCCTTCCACCATTTACAGACACATAAACAATTGCAACAGAGTGCAGTAAATGCCTTGGTAGAGAAACTAAAGAAACAGAAAGGAGCAGAGAGAGAGAGAGACCAGGAGGGCTGCCTTCAGGAGATGGCATCTGCGTGGAGTTCTAAGGAGGAAACAAGGAAGAGTGGACAGGGGTGTCCAAGCGTAAGGCAAAGGCAACAGCGCTGCTGAGAACTGGGAGTGCTTCAGGCCAGAGTGTGGAAAAGCAGGAGGGAGTTGTAAGATCAGGAACGTAAGAGATCAGAAGGGACCAGGTCCTCAAGGGCTTGGACACCGTGTCTAGGCTTGTCTTGAAGGGCACGAGGAGCCACTGGCAGGGTTTTAAACAGGGAGAATTTCCATGGTCAGCTTTGCAGAAAGATTGCTAATGGCGGCAGAGGGAGCAGATTGAAGAGGGACAAGGAGGAGACAGGGAAACTGCCTCTGTTTCCCTCTGATGCCAGGCTCTGGCAGTAAAGCCAGTAAGAAATACTGAGGCTGTAACCAAGTTAGCGCTGGTAGAACCGAGAGACAAAGATGGGTCTGAAAGAGGTGAGGAGGCAGAATTGCCAGAGGTTGGCAATTCAGTGAATATGGACATGAATAACTGCTCCAAGTCCAGGATGTAGAAAGGTGGTCCACGGTCCATGGGCGGTCCATTTTTTCAGTGGATACCACTGTGGTTGTAGGACTTACACTGCTGGCTGGATTTGGATGCCATACTGCAGTCAAAGTACGGGTGCTTTCTCCTTCTTGATTCGTTTTATATTCTTGTCAAAAAATCAAACTGCTGTTTAAGCCCTATGTAGCCCTGCAAAGTGTTTCCGTCTCTTTTATAATATTTTCCCTATAAAAGCTGTGAGGAAGGTCACACAAGTGGTAATATCCTTATTTTGGAGATACAAGTCAATTGTGCACAAATGCACAGCTTACGTGGTAGAGCAGCATTAGGATCCTTTCCCTGTTTTGTGCTTCTGGACTACGTGGTCTGCTTTGAAGACACATCATTAGATTATGGAATCCTAGTGAAATGGGATTCATGATCTGGTTTTCAGGAAATAGTCATTGATGAGCATTTCTCTTGAGATTTATCTGTTTAAAATTTGTTGGCTGCTCACGGTGAGTCTATTTTGAGTAGCTAATATTTATAGAAGGCTCACTGGGTGTTTTACATAACATTAATTCATTTAGTCATTTAATCCTATGAGGTAGACACTAATGTTATCCCCTTTTTAGATGAGGAAACCAAGGCACAGAAATGTTAAGTTGCCCAGGATCACCCAGCTGGTAGGCAGATGGGCCAAGGTTTGGACCCAGCCAGGCATAATGGCTTCAGAGCATCCTCACTTCCTGTTTGACAAGAATGATTATAAGCTTGCACCAAATTCAGCAACTTTAGAGTGGACAAGTCTAGGACAATCATTATTTTTTGGAACCTGCTCAGGAGCATTTATTTAAAGGATTTTTTTTTAACTTCAAAAAAGAGATTTCTGAAAGCAGCAGCAGTAGCAAACCTTCACAGTGGTACTGAGTCCTCTCAGAATCCGTCACGACTGCATTGGAAGAGGTTCATTTATCCAGAAATAGTTGCAGTGGAGCTGAGTTTCATTGAGAACCAGATAAAAAGCAAGACAGCATCTCAGAGACTGTGGATGAGTTGTCCCTGCCCCAGGAGAGTTCGTTTAAACTGTTTTAATAGCTTTATTGCTAAACTTGAAAGTTAAAATTCATAATGATAAAATCCAGAGATGAGTAAAGATCAGCCCTTTTGAACCTAAAAAATTACTTTGGGGCAAGGTATATAATGTGTCCTCATTATGACACAGTATAAGTCATTAAAATCTCTATATCTGGGTTACAGTTCAAGTTTATAGCAAAGAGCTCCTAGATACTTTTCAATGTTATAAATTTCTAATTTCTTTCTCCTTTTATGTGAACATTTTTGCAAATATTGTTCCAAATATGTTTACTTTTCTAAATATTAAATATATCTGTTAGCTTTCACTTTTCTCTATATTCAGATATTTTTAACCAAGTTTCTAGTCCCTTCGTTTAGTGAATCTGTGTTTCCTGTCTGCCACTCTAATTCTTTCTTTTTTACAGATCATTGAAAAGAATGTTCTATCCACCCCAGACAGCAGGAGTCCTAGTGTCACCTCTTAAACACCTTCCTCCCCACAGGACTGATTGTAATGTATTGTTATCCTTCATTTATTATCCCCTCAGTCCATGTTCAAGCCAAAGTCACTTAGTTTTGTGAAGGAGATTGTGGGAGATGTTCTTCCAAATGATCTAATAAAATCCAGATATATCACATCTGCTCCACTCCCTTAAACGAGTAATCATTTAATTCCATCAGAAAAGCAATCAAAATTGGCATGCTTTTTTCCCCCCTCTATAAAGCTCAGCTTCTTATTACTTTTAGGTTTATTCCCTCTAGATGTTAACAGATTTTTATTCCTCTCACAATATTGCAAACATGCCAAATGATGATTTCCAGGGTCACTTTCATTGTTTGAAAATTGGGACTCTCTTTTCCTTTTGCCTCATCTTGTGGTGCTTAAATATTTGGGCTCCTGTTGATTCTGTGTGTCTTATATTAGCCAGATGCATTATTTATAAAGGACAGTAGTAAATGTGAGGAGAGGCAGATGGGGGTGTTGTCTCTCCTGCCCGTTGTCTGGAGCTGTCTTCTTACACCATGTCCAAGTCATCCTGCCTTCATCATCGCCTTCTTCTTAGGCTGCCAGCCACTGCATCACTCCAGGGTTTTGTGATTTATAATGTCCTCCCCTTCCATGACCCGTTAACATCAGCTCATGTGCTCTGGCTGCCCTTTAGAAGAGAGCACAAGCATAGTTCATTTTTATCTGCTTGCTCCCCGTTCTCTCATGTTTCTGTTTATTGGTAAGTAAAGTTATTTGTACCTCTAGGACTATGACTGTCTTTCTTCAGCTGCACACACATGGAGTTTTCCTTGCATCTTTGGTTCTTGAACTTCATGATGAGGGCCTCGTTTTTAAGTTGGATGCTCGAGGGCCTGGTTCAGAGCAGTTGCTCCGTGATTCCTTCCCTCAAGCGAGCATTTGTCTGACCAAGTTTGCATCAGGGCATGACCCTTTCAGGTTGTAAAGGTCTCTGCTCCTACCTTTCCGTTGTCTTGTCCTCAGTGACTTTCTTCCTGTTAATAAATTCATCAATAGGCACTTTTCTTTCTGTAGATATTATTACCTGTTTTTTAGCTTGTTTTTTGTTTGTACTTTGTAAGTATCACTAGTTCTCTTCCTCAACAAAGAAATATGACACTGCATAAAACTGTGCTGGGGACTCAATTATTTGCAGGCTTATTCCAAAAAAAGTAGAGATTCTTAAATTTCATTTATCTATTCATTTATATATTCATTCAACAAACATTTAATGAGTAGCTCCTGGGTATCAAATTCTCAACTACAAAGTTGAATCCCTCCTTTCGGAGCATTCACAGATGGTGAAAGAATATTGGCAATGGAAACAGTTCTAATAACATAGAATGACATGTGCTGTGACAGAGCTAAATTTCTAAGGTGTAGCAGGGGCACCAACCTGAGAAGGCTTTGATGAAAAAGAATCCAACTGTAGGGCTGGGGGAATCAGGATAAGTTTTCCAGGCAGACAAGAGGGAAATGGCATTTCGCGGGAAGATACAGTCTCACAAGGTGTATCCTCTCAACTCATCCTGAGTCTTCCTTCCGGATCTGCTCCTCTTTGTATTACAGGCAGATCAGGAAGAAACTAAAAGTCTATGAGAAACACGGGTTCAGAGGTTGGAGGGAGAAAATCAGTGTCAGGTTTGTTAAGCGTATCAGTTTGCTAGAGCTGCTGTAACAAAGTGCCACAGATTGGGTGGTGTAAACAACAGGAAGTTATTGTCATACAGTTCAGGAAGCTGGAAGTCTGCCACCAAGGTGACAGCAGGGTTATTTCTTCTGAGGCCTCTCTCCTTGGCTGGTAGGTGGCCAACTTCTCACTGTGTCCTTACAAAGTCAACCCTCTGACTGTAATGTCTGTGTCCTAATCTCCTCTTTTTATAAGGACACAGGTCATATTGGATTAGGGCCCACCCTAACAACCCCATTTTAACTTAATTACCTCTTTTAAACCCTATCTCCAAATACAGTCTCATCCAGAGGTATTGGGGGTAAGGGCTTCAACATATAAATTTTAGGGGACACAATACACCCCATAACAGTTTGTATTTAGTCTTTGGTAGTGTTTGAACTAATGGCACAACTAGACTTCAGGGTCACTTGACTTAACTAAAAGGATATATGATGGTCTTACCTGCCCAGCAAAGCTATTTAAATGTTTTACATTGACATAAATATTATTGTAAACATCCTAGATTTCCTATGTAGCTATACTTAGTATTAAAATATTATAGAACTCGTAACTCATTAATTACTAAACTTTGTTCCTAAAGGTCCAGGACACGTGACAGTGTGTGAACCTTTTCAGTACCGCAGTGAAAGCTACATCACATTTATTATCATTGATAAGATGATTAGGCTTTAAATTGATTAAATTCTTATAATTTGTTCTCACTGTAGAGATAAGTTCATTTATCTTGATTTACATGGATCATTGTACAGAATTTAAATGTAGATAATGAATATGGTTTTACAAAACAGCTCCTCAAAATGTATATCTGCTTAGATATCCTTTATGGGAAAAAATTATTAAATATGAAAGAGTTTGAAATGTCTTTGCATTCTCAGACATTCATAATTTTTCTAAGTGTGGCCTTTGGTGGTCTCACTAGAAAAGGTACTTAATGATCGGAAGATGTCAACCTAGTTTCAGCTGGGCCTCTTACATCTGTGTGATTTGTGCAGGACACTTAATTTTTAATTTTCCTGTGTTTTTGTTTCCTTATTGATCAAATGCAGGTGATTATATCTGTATCTGTATCAAGCTTATTCGTATCTTATACTCTTGTACATTTTTCCATTGTGGGAATTATGTTATTGAATTAATATGCAAGACAGTACTTAGATTTTAAATATCAGAATTTATTTTTAAATATCAATATAAGTCATGCTTTATGATGGAAGAGAGAAAATTGTGGATGATAGTCTTTGTATGGCCAGAAAGTAATAATGTCTTGCCGAGATGAAATTGATTTAGAAAAAAAGAAATTTGAAATTCACAATGTGTAAGATATAAGAAACCTTGCATCTCGCTTACATTACATGAGGAAGAGGTTAAAATGTAGACCACTAAAGTCATTCTTAAGGTAAAATGAAAAAGACATCTTTGAGGCAAATTTTAAAAAGGGAAAAAGACGTGGACCCAGTTGAAAGAGGTGGGAGGAGATTTTGATTAGATGATAAAGGAAGAAATGAGATGGTGGCACGTTCCCTGCCCCGACCCTAAATCTGAATAATCAAAGGAATGACACAGGCCTGCACACAATATGGGTCCTCTTACAAAGTCACCCATAAGAGACCTTTCTTGCTATTGTCATGCAGCAGCATTTGGTAGGCACCATTAGAGCCTGGCACAGCATCGAGCCTTGTACAAAGGCGGTTTGTAATCCTGGTCCTGCCTCTGGATGCTGACACGGAGGCAGAGGGTGAGATGGACACCCAGGCTCTGTGCTTCGGATGGAGGCTGACAGCCAAGTGTTTGCATTTGTTGCACAAGCTTTGTTAGTAGCAGCAGGTGAAATGTGGCTAGGGGACCACCACCTCATTTCCAGCTAATTGGGGAAGATTGAGTGGACTGGGCGGGACAGCCAGGGCTTAGCCTGTTTCCTCATCACCTCACAGCTGGACTCCCAGCTGCCCTAATGTCGTCTCCCAGGCAGCCCTGAATTCTGTGCCTTATTTTAATAGAAAAGAAAAAAGGAAGGGGGAGGAAAAGGAAATAAAGAACACACATTCCCAAAAGCTCTTCTATTTGGTTCCTCTGTATCTGGCAAAATAATGTCTGGGACCACCACCTTTGTTGGAATGTGAGCCTGGATCTGCCTACCCCTTATCCTGGCACGTTACTGAAGACAGCTGCTGGCAAACCCTCCCACGGCTCTGGAAACCTGTATCTGACCGGAATCGACATTCGTACCAGATCCTGAAAGCGAAGTAATCACCACAGTTAACATTTTTTTTTTTTTTTGGCATTGTTCATATGTGGGGCCTCTTCTAAGTGCTTTAAGTGCATTAGATCAATGAGTTCTCATTGACTCTTCCTAACAATTCTAAAAGCTGGGTACATCACTACCCTCCTGTTACAAATAAAGAAACCGAAGCATAGCCTCTCCCAAACTCACTGGTGGCTGAGCCAGGGCTGGGGTCCAGAACATCCCTCCCAGCTATTACATCCAAAGTGAAAAAGACAGGCAGAGCCCTGCCATTGACAAGACTTCTTTCTGGTTTTCAGGACATTTTAGCATATTCCATCATGTGTTCTTCATATGAAGCAAAAGGTTGTGTTATTCTAATTTTACAGAAAGAAGTGAGGCTCAAAGGAGTTATGTGCCAGTGACCAGTTGAATAATCAAATTTTAGGAAAAGTAGTAATGGACATGAGTTCTTTTTGTTTTAAAACTTGAATTTCCCCCACAAGGGTTGATAAATATATATATATATATTTCTGTGTGTGCAGATATGCACACAGTTTTGTGCAGTTTGTACCTTTGTAGCTGAAAATGAGAGTATTACAAACATTTAATTAGATCAATAGATGTTAAAGACAGTTGTCACAATTCCAAAAACTTCTAGAGTTCTGGGATTTTAGTAATTTAAATTTTCACCAGAAGTGGGAATTAAACTCTAAAAGACAGGCCACAAGCTACCTTCAGGTCATAACTCCATCCAGGGACTCACAGTTCCTTTGTCCCCTGGGTTGGCACGAGTCCTGTCCTGATTCAGGAGTCCTTAAACTCCCCAGTCAAGCAACTTCCTCCTCCCCAGGAGTATTTTGGCTCATGCCCAGCCCTCTGCCCTGGGTGGAATGTGGTGCTGGAGGCAGAAGCTCCTCTCCAGGCCCAGGGTGTGCTCATTTCTCAGTAAATATTCGATGAGCACCAGACATGCATCAAGCACTGTGGAAAGACCTGGGGATGTAATTAATGAAAAGGAAAAACATAAAAGTTCCTGTCCCCTTAGAGCTTGTGACCTGAATGTCTTTGGAGAGAAAGGGAAAGGGAAGGGACAAGAACCAGCCGCTGTGGGACATGTGAGGTGGATCTCCCACAGGCCCTGCAGGTGGACTTTGTTGTCAGACACCTGCACAATCTTTGTGCTCTTGACACACCTGACATCTCCAGAGCCTTCGTGTTTTTCTTCTATAGAACGGGTATAAAATATGTCTCTGCAAGGACTGTTCGGAAGACTAAATGAGAACACATCAAGCAGCTAACAGAGTGCCTGGAACAGCACAATCTTTGTGCTCTTGACACACCTGACATCTCCAGAGCCTTCGTGTTTTTCTTCTATACAACGGGTATAAAATATGTCTCTGCAAGGACTGTTCGGAAGACTAAATGAGAACACATCAAGCAGCTAACAGAGTGCCTGGAACATACAAGGTACAGAGAGAAGATTGGTTTCTGGCATAAGGTTCCTCACCCCACCTTTTCATTCAGGCACAGAGAACTTTCCCATCCCAGCGCTCCGCTGGTAGGACTTTGGGTGAATAGCAATAAATCATGATAATATAAGTCCCCTTTTTGTTGATCATTGATCATACAAGTCCAGGTCCCATGCTAAGTGTGTTAGCGATGTCACCCTGCTGCGTAGACCTACTTTGGTGATGTCAACTCTGCCCAGATTCTTCTCTTCCTTCCCAGAGATAATCAGTGCATTTGGGCAAGTTTGCCTTTCATGGATTTCGTATATTTTTCCAAGGGGGCAATTAGTCATTTCATCAGCATTTGAGATAATTTGGGAAACACCTTGTCTACACAGCTAAAGATTAACATCTGAATGCTCTGTGCTCATTCAAAGCCATTAGAGGGTTTTTGTTTTTTAAGGACTTTTTTCCTAACACGTGCATCCTGCAAAAGATTTGGAAACTGTGTCTCTGCAATATGCACCGTCCATGGATTCTGCCACCTCCAGACAGCTGGATTCCTAGTCTGTGACATGCGGCAAGCCACTCCTGGGACGTTCCAAGCAGCCCACACCTAACACCAGTGTTCCCGTTCCATGCGCAGCCCACACTTGGCGCCTCTCCTCCAGCCCCCTCAGGCCCAGGGTATGCTCTGCCTGGAATGACAGTTTTATGTATCCAAGTCTAGGCCGTTCTCCCTCTAGACTGTAAGCACTCAGAGCTGCTAAAATGTGTGTATTAATTAGCCAGTGGAAAATGAGTTTTAATCAGTGGTTTGATAAGAGAAAAGAGAAAATGGTCTGACTGAGGTGTTTGGGGAAGCTGCTCTGTTAGAGAGGGTGGGCTTTACTGAATACAGCTCCTAGGTGGGATCCACAGGCAGCTTTCAGCTTGGGGGTTGCAGAGAATGCTTTACCTCCCGTAAATGGCAGAAGCACTAAGAAGCCGTATCCGGAAGGAAAACAGACTTATATTCTGAAAGACGTAATTTGCTTTAAGAAGTTGGTGAAAAAGTGAAGATGACAGCTGCCTTTTTCCTACTGTTAGCTGCTGATTGCGTTTGGCCCTATTTCATCCTGATTCAGCTCTTTCTTTATGATATCACCATTGAATTTTTATGCCATTTTAGATGTTCTTTTATGGTCACGTGTAATAACTGGATTACATTCTCCTCGTCTGTGAAACCAAAGAGATTGTTTTGTAAGACGAAGGAGTACAAAAGAGATCAGGTGCTGGAATTCTCTATCCTCAAGATGAGGTTTATTGTAATGGCTCAAAAGAGGGATCAGAGTAATCCAGTTGACCCGAAAACTCATCCTAACCTATAAGCAACAGAAGCAGCACAAATTATCACTCTACTCCTCTGAATGGCTGGCTCGTGGTTACAGACTCTGTAAAAACTTCCTTCCTAGAGGAGGTTGTATGCAGTTTCTACATGTATTTTCTCTCCTATTTTATTCACATATATAATCTGCAACTTTTCATATGGGGATTATTCATGTGCTTATTTTCCATTCAGCCATCATTTACGTAGCACCTCATGTATCAAATGATGTGCTAGGTGCTGGGATGTTTTTTAAAAAGTATCATCTCCACCCTTGCTTACAACCTAGAAGGGGAGACCAAGAAATAGTCTGCGGAAGTACAGTGTGAAATTGCTGTGGCAGAGACAGGCTGCATTCACATATATAATCTGCAACTTTTCATATGGGGATTATTCATGTGCTTATTTTCCATTCAACCATCATTTATGTAGCACCTCATGTATCAAATGATGTGCTAGGTGCTGGGATGTTTTTTAAAAAGTATTATCTCCACCCTTGCTTACAACCTAGAAGGGGAGACCAAGAAATAGTCTGCAGAAGTACAGTGTGAAATTGCTGTGGCAGAGACAGGCGGCATCTCTCATGGAAACATAGTGGAGGGGTGTCGAAACCAGAGAGGAGGAGGTTAGGAGAAACTTTCTCCAGGAAGTGATAGTGTAGGGAGAAAGGGACCTGAGACTGAGCTGAGCTGACCAGGCCATGCTTCTTTGCATGAGGAAGGTAGAAAAAAGTGATGAAGGAGGGTTGGGGGAGGAGTTTCACAAAGATGCGGCAGCACCCACAAAGGCACAGGGGCCAGAGGGAACTCGGTGTGTTCAGAGAATCTCATGTAGGGCCCAGTGGCCAAGTATCAAGGATGGGTGAGGCACAGCAAGAGATGACGTGAGCAGCGGGCTGGAGCCAGGTGGAGAGGGCTGAGCCCTGCTAATGTGCACACAGCAGCCTGAGGCAATGGGCAGCTGTGGAAGAACTCTGATCAGGTGATATCTGTGTTTTTGAAAGTTCATTCTAGCTGAGTATAGGATACAGATAGGGGTGAGGCAAGACCAGATACAAGAAAATCGCTTAGAAAATCAGCATATGAATGTAGGTGAGAAAGGACCAGAGCCTGGATTGGGTGGTAGCAGTAAGATGGACAGATTGGGATTCTTAGAAGTGCTATCACTAAGTAACACAGTGACTCTGCTCAAGTCACACTGGCCTCTTTGCTGCTCCTTAAACATGCCAGGGACACTCCTGCCTGAGGGCCCGGTATAGTCTGAATGTTTGTGTGTCCCACAAAATTTGTATGTTGAAATCCTAACTCCCAAAGTGGTGGTATTTATAAGTGGAGCCTTTGGAAGGTAATTAGCAACTTAAAAGAGAAAACAACCCAGAGACTCCCTTGTTCCTTCTGCCATGGGAGGTGACAGTGAGAAGACGCCGTCCATGAGGAGGCAGGCCCTCACCAGACACGGAATCTGCCAGCACTTTGGTCTTGGAATTCCCAGCCTTCACCACTGTGAGAAATAAATGTCTATTGTTTATAAGCCTCCCAGTCCATGGTATTTTATTACAGCAGCCCAAACGGCTAAGACAGGACCTTCACAGTAGCTCTTCCCTTGGCCTAAAGTGATTTCCCCCAGATGTCTGTGTGGTTCTCTCCCTCATCTCAGTCACCAGTGCCACCCTCTTACTGAAGTCTACTGTGACCACCCTGCTTAAAACTCGCACCCCCCTCCCTTCACACACACACTTGAATTCCTATCATCTGTCACCCTTTTCATGCTCTATTTTTCACCGTCTCATTTATTCGCCATCTAATATACTCTGTAAATTTAATTATTTGTGTATTCATGGTCTTTCTGCCCGACTAGACTATAAACTCCTTGAGAGCAGAAGTGTTTTGTTTTGCTTTGTGCAGTCTTATATCTCAAGCTCTAGAACAATGCCAGGTACGTAGTAGCCACTCAAATAGTATTTGTTGAATGAATAATTGGCTGGATGTTGGGACTGAAAATGAGAGAAGAGCCATGGTTAATGCCTGGCTTGAGCAGATGGATGGGGAGGGCAGGTAGTCAACTCGTCCAATAGAGACGTGGGACAGGAGATGGGGAAGGTGATGAGCTCCACTGGGAACACTTGCCAGGTGGTGAGACCAAGAGTTTCAAGATGGAAATGGAGAGCAGGAGGAAGAGCAGAGATTTGAAGGAGAGAGCAGGGGCTGACGAAGGACCACGAAAAGGTGTTCTGAGTGGTCCGAGGGCCCAGCTACAGTTAACCATCATGAACATCAGTGGCTGATGATGGGACTTTTCTCCAACAGAAAACTGCATGGTGGGGGTGAGAAGACGCCTGATTTGATTAGAGGTTGAGGATTTGCAAAGTGAGCAGAGGAAAGGCAAGGGAGGTAGTATGTTGAAGTGTAAGCAGCACCCGGGAGTTTGTCCTGGACAAGGAAGGAAGGGGAATCATGCATGGGATAAATGGCAGAAAAATAAGGGAGAAAGTGAGGGGGTGGGAGTCTGGATGAGGCCAAACAGGATGGGTACCAAGAGTCAGGGTGAACTTTGGAGGGTGGAAGGAAGCAGCCAAACATCTTTAGGTCATCAGCCAACAGATTTTTATTGGGCATTGTATTAGTCAGGGTTCTCCAGAGAAACAGAAACAATAGGATGAGCATATATAAAGATTTACTTTAAGGAATTGGCCCACACAGTTGTGGAGCTTGGCAGGTCTAAAATCTGCAGTTCAGTCCCAGAGAGGCCATCTGCTGGCAGAATTCCCTTCTACTTGAGGGAGCGTCCGTCTTCTGTTCTGTTCAGGTCTTCAGCTGATTTAATGAGTTGTACCCACATTAGGAAGGGTAATCTGCTTTGCTCAAAATCCAACAACTTAAATGTTATTCTCATCCAAAAACACCCTCACAGAAACATCCTGAACAATGTTTGACCACATACCTTAGCACCATGGTCCAACTTAATGGCCACATAAAATTAACTATCACAGACAACTATTGTGGGCCAGGTCTTACAGGGGGAACAGCAAGGACCAGATAATTCCTTCCTTTGTGGAACAGAGAGTCTGGGGGAGGACACTGGCTGTTATGGTTACTGAAGTGAATAACACTGATGGCATGACAACCAGCATTCTTCTAGGCCACCTCCAAGGATGTAAACTCATTTTTATGTTTAAAATAAATCTGGTGCAGTTTGTACATGTGTAGGTAATGCAAAATATTAAAAGAGATTTTAATACCCAGCCCTGTTGTATCATCCACATTACCATTAACTTTCTATCAAGATGACCATAGGGAAATAATTCTCTAATACTTGTGGACTATTTCTCTACTTCTAGAATTTCTCCAGTTATATCTTTAGCATTTTATTCTTCACTGGCTAATGTACAGGTTTATTTCTGTTCCAGCTATTTGCCAGTGGTCTGTACTTGATATGAGAAGACAACATATTTTGTTTAGTATCTGTCAACCAAGCTGACATGAAGAGTAACAAATTTTATTTTTATATGTAAGAATTCCCTGCTCCCTTCAACACCGAACTTTTACAACCAACACACTGTATTCAATACCTCTTTAGAACAAGGAGATTAACAAATAATTTTCATGCACCCCACAAAGGAATTAAAAATCTGTTGCCATAATCAGACTTTAATCAGAGTCTCCACCTAACCAGGCACAGGGCAGAGTGTCACTTGGGTCACATTCAGGGCCATTTGAGGTTTGCAGCTGACAAGGAACATCAGTGCTCAATTTGCATAGCTGGTGTCTCCTGTCCATTGCCTGTGGAGAGCCTGTTAGCTGCAGAGGTGACAGAAGCCAAAGTCCAGCAGAGCTGCAGAAGAACCCTGCTGTTTTATTTCTTCCCAGGTGAGAGAGGCCAGAAACTCTTTATTATTAGTCATTATGGTTAATAAACATTTTCGAATAGGATGAGGGGGTGAGCTCTACTTACTGAATGTAAAAACTTGATTGTGCAGGGCAAGAGTGGAATTGCCTGGATCCCTGAAAGGACCTGGGGGAAAAAAGCATGTCTTTGTGATAAGCTCATCCTGGTCACAGATATGTCAAAAACCTAAGAGTTGGTGAGAACCCCAATGGTGTGAATGGGTTTCAGTCAGAGTGTATATTGTAAATGTGCTGGAGGTCATGTTGAATGATCTGTCAGTTTTCACTCAGGAACTATATTAGACCATTAAATGCAACTGTCTGTGGCAGAGATTTTTTTATTTTACACTGGGACCAAAAAAAATGCTTTGGGAAATATCCCTATCAGAATGCTCACTTTGTACATCACTTTTCAGAACTCTAAATGTGTCCTGAATATGTATAAATGTGTGTAATATATACAGAAGGTTGTCCTGAACACTTTGGGGGGGAAAGGGGGACAGAGGGGAAGTGTATTACTGATTAATGCTTGAGAGTGAGAGCCTATACTCTTGGGTTATGTATTTTTTCAATAAACAAAATTTCAGAAGGCCGAACATTTCGCCAATAACTAAAAGTCAGTCATTGCTAAGTTACATTATTTGAGCAAAGGATTTAACATAAAAATGTCTCTTCAAACTTAATGATAAATTTCATATCCTTATAACATCTTGTGAAGCTGAGTTCCTACTAATATAATTATATAAAATTTATCTTTCAATTTTTTTCTAAGAATAATAATAGCTGCTAACTGTATTGAGTGTTCACCATGTGCCAGTCACCATGTAAGTGTTTTGCATACTTCAGCTCATTTATCTCACCCAGCCAACTCTTTGAGAAAGAACTTATAATTATTTCCATTTTATAGATGAGAAAGCTAAAATGCAGAGAAGTTTATATACCTCTCTCACACTATGTGCTGGGAAGTGGTAGGATGGTTCTGCACTCAGGCCAACCCACCTGAGGGCCTGTACTCTTATACTGTGTCAAGCTCAAGTCATTAGTTTTACTTTAAGAAAAGGAAACTTTAATGTCAGTATAACCAGACCAAAATCTTATTACACTGAGGGATGACTGAAACAATTTAGAGAAAAAGAGAACTGACCCAAACTCCTACTTTTAGAAATTGATACAGCAGATTTGTCTCTCTTACTTTACTCTCTTAAAATCACTACTGAATTTAAAAAAAGAAAATGAGATTTGAAATGTTAATAGCATTTTAAACATGTGGAAACAGGAAGGTCATCTCTCATAAGAGAAAGCTAACCCCAAAATGGCACTGTTACTTTCTCAATCTTTCAAAGTGTGAATCTCCAAAGCTGATCTGCAGTGGGAAAAGGAGCATCCGAACTCAGGAGCTCCAGGATTCACTCCCCACTTTTTTGTTAACTCTGGGTGACCTTGACCATATCACCCTCTAAGTCTCAGTTTCCACAAACTTAACATCTTTTTCTTCTAGTAATTGCCAGAGTTCCTGCCAGCTGTAATATTTGATGAGTATCTTCAGACTTGAAATTAGGGTAGAACTTTTTTACATGCTGTCTTAGAATCAAAACTAATTAAGTTCTTTTCTAAGATGATGATTGTAGGCTTTTTTTTTTTTTTTCCTGATGAGGTCAACAGCTAGGCAAACATCATTTTTCTTCAGACATCATTAATGGATCTCATTTACTCCTCCATCACAGTTGATCTTTACTCGTTTGCAAAGCTGGTGAAATCTTCTATTTCTCCCCTAGAAGATACTGTCAAATATCATCCACACAGTACAGAGCCATATGGAACCTTTAGAACAAAGATGATCTACTAAGTAAGCAACACCCCCCCTTCCATCCTTCCTTCCTTTTTTTTTTTTTCTTGCAGAGATACTACATCCTCTTTATATCAGAAATTGGACTCCACGAAGGTCCTCCCAGAAAGTTGATTTGAGAAATGCTAAAATCAAGCTACCGAGCCTAATCTGTCTGTGTTAGCAACACAGCCTCTGAGAGCTGGAAATTATGAAATAGCAGCATAAACTCGAAAGGAGAAGCTGCCTTGATTTTACCTTGAGAGAATCTAGTTTGAAAATTTGGGTTCCTCCCTACCTACCTAACTCCGGAGAGGAGGGGGGGTTGAGATAGATGAAATATGAAGTGGGTCTTTCAGATTGCCATAAATCTGTCAATGATCTTTTTATATTGACTTAAAAACCACTCTGTTCCCATTGCCCCCTCACCTCTTAAAAACAAAAACACTTATGTCAATGAAGGGGAAATGAGAGCAGTTTTTTTTGGGGGGGGGTGTTAGGGCCTTTAGGGAAAAAAGCAGACCAAGGAAGTCTTTTTCAATGCACTATTGATGGCGTGGCTCTCTTCTTCCTTTGACTGGCCTACAACATCCTGCTCTGTTTCTTTCGCCTTCGAATTTTGTGCATATTTTAAGTGAGGGCCTCACCTCTTAAAAACAAAAACACTTATGTCAATGAAGGGGAAATGAGAGCAGTTTTTTTTTGGGGGGGGGGGTGTTAGGGCCTTTAGGGAAAAAAGCAGACCAAGGAAGTCTTTTTCAATGCGCTATTGATGGCGTGGCTCTCTTCTTCCTTTGACTGGCCTACAACATCCTGCTCTGTTTCTTTCGCCTTCGAATTTTGTGCATATTTTAAGTGAGGGCTGCAGTGTGCTTCTCTGTCAAGGTTGAATTAAGACATTAGGATTCATTCAGTAAGCACAAGGCGTGCTTGTATCTCTAAGAAGCAAAGAGAGACAACAAAGGGTCAACCTTGCTGAAACAACATCTTTTCTTAAAATTCAGAGGCCCTGAGTTTGGCATTTATGTGAAAAGCTGACACAGGACAGCTTCAGCACTCAGTGAGAAATTCGTGGTCCCTTTCAAATTCCTTTGTTCATAGAATATAATTTCAGCGTCTGTGTTCAGCATCCAGGTGTGAAAATGATGTGCAATAGGCTATTCAGGACTCTGAAAACACATAGGTTTTTAAATCTTTAAGATTGCAGGATGCCATACTTATATTAACAGAACAGGTTTTGAAAATCATCTTAGAATGAGAGAAAACGTGAATAGCCCATGTGAAACATATGGTAAGAACTGTTCATTCTATTTGCATTTGTTTCTGGGAGCTGTACTTATTGCAGCTTATAAAATCAATTCAATTTAGCTTCTGTTCTTCTGTGCAATAAAGTATTTGCTGTGTAATAAAGAGAGTATGAGCCAAAAATATGGATGTGAAAATGGTTTTTTCACAAATCGAGACGTCTGTATGTTGACCCAAATATAAGCAAAACTAAAAAGGCTCCCTCCAAAAAAGTCAAAATATTAGGGAGATTTTTCCATTTTGCTTAAGTGATCTTAAGAAAAATAGAATATATAAATGTCAGTTGTTTAGAAGACCACACAAGCCGATACTTTTACATCTCCTGGGATGTATTGATTTAAATGCTGTCTCGTACATTATCAATTTGAATTTATCAACTAAACCGCATTGCATAAAAGATCATTTATTTTCTCTGTTAACCATTGAAAACATCAAATCACCATCCAAATTATACTTTTCTGGTAAAATCCTTACCCTAATGAGTCCTTTCTGTTTATTGTCATTCATAGCTTTACTTCTGATTCATTATTAATCACAGCTCATGTGTTCAATCACCGCAAACTGTTCATAATGGCTTATTTGTAGCTCCTAGGTTTCCTTTAATCTCCCCACAGTGAATTATAGTAGAACTCAATTCGTTAGTTGGCATTATTAAAGAGTTGATTAATGCCCAGGTTTAAAATTGTTAGTCTTTTCTTATTTTTATAAGGAACTGAAAAATCAAGATTTGCTGCTCTTGCCAGAAACCAGTGAGAATTTTCAAAATATTTCTCTTTGAAGATTTGGGCTCTGATAGCATCACATATGTGAATGTTGTATTGAAGTCATTTTTGGTAGATTGAGCTCCCATTACTGTCTATTCTTAGTTGTAGGGTCAGAAGTCTTGGCGTTAGACCCAAAATCTCTTCTAGAACACAGCCTTTGTTTTACTCAGGAACCAAATTAGTTCACAAGAATGGGAACGTCTTCTACAAAATGTATCGCAACAAACTAGAGACAGCAATCATTTAGCAAATAGAAAATCCATGAAAATAAGTATTTACTCACTTGCCTGAGATCTCAGAAAGAGACAATAACTCTAATGGAAGCTGGAAGTCTTCTGAATATAAATACATAGTATGTGTTCTTTTCTCTTCCCACAGAAAACAAAGGGCTCACAAGATTTGCTTCCTCAAAGAAAACTGGGAGAAACGTTAAGGTTGTGTTTAGTTAGATCTTCCTGAGAGGCTAGGCTGGATATCACAATTTTGCAATGCAGGAGAAATATCCCATCCCAGCTCCATGTTCTTTATTGCCATGGAGTGAGAGAGTCAGCTTCCTTAGCTATGCATTAGGACGTAGAGTCTAACCCCGACCTATTCTTCCAGACTTCTCTCTCAAAGCTCTACTGGAAGAACTCTCTCTTCCATTCAGGTCACCAGCTTTCCCTCTGAACACTGCACATTCCAGCCTCTCTCTTCCTCTGAACAATGCTATTTTGTTGATTCAAAAGCTTTCTTTTTCAGGGCTGCAATCTAACTCTGTCTTCTCAGTGAAATCCTCTCTAATCACCCCATTTGCTTATGGGGAGCACTGGAGTGCAGCAGGTCCCAAGTGTGAACTGAGGACTCAGGGGATGGAGGTGAGGAAGAGGTGAAGAGTGTGTGGAATTATTAAGCTGGTGCACAAATCTGTCCGTGCACCAAACATGGTCAGGAACCCGAATAAAACTAAAAGTATAGTTATTATTGTAATGGGCCAGCTCCGAAATTTTTTAACATTAAGAAGGGAACACATACCCCAAAAAGATTATTACATACCAGAATGTATTATATAAAATGTTGCTACAAACTTCTTTCTCAAACAGTTCATAAGCATATTTTTCCCTCTGAACACTCTTATTTTATAAACCATTCATTTGACTTTCTCTGCTTTGAAAAGTCACATGATGTCCTCACATGTGTGTCTTCTACTAGCTTGCAAATACCTTGAGTTCAGAAGCCACGTCTTCATGCATTTCATGTTTACTGATTCCCCATAAGTAGCTCTTCAAAACTTCATATTTTGCTTCTTGAGCCTCTACCCTAGTTGGCTTCATTCATTCAATCAACAACATTGCCTCTGACCCCACCAAGAGCACGAAGGTAGCTAGGCATGTTCTCTTAGAACTTACTACCTTTTCTTCTCTAGACCTACCCCAGTAACACCCAGACTCACCTGCTCAGAGAAGCGTGCATTCCTTCTTCTCTCCAAAGCTAAGTACTCTCTGTGCTCTGTCCTACCCTCCCTTCCTTAATCAGTTCTCTCTCCTTTTTTTAGCCCCAA
Organism: Galeopterus variegatus; assembly: GCF_000696425.1. Lineage (NCBI taxonomy): Eukaryota > Metazoa > Chordata > Mammalia > Dermoptera > Cynocephalidae > Galeopterus > Galeopterus variegatus. The sequence goes on along the minus strand of NW_007726938.1, from coordinate 618,627 downwards.
GGCCCACTGCAACGTAACCCCAACTCCTGGCTGCCGAGATCACTATGCTCAGCAGTATCAAAATACCTGCAGTTCTCCAAGCGCTGCTTACACCATATCCCATTCCTGACGCGTGCAGGTACATCCACCTGTAAAGCCTTTACATGCCCCCCTTCTTCTGGGAACATCCTATATCTCCTCCAAGATCTAGCCTAAAATATCCTCCCCTCCTTGGAAATGTCCTTGGTCATCTTGGAAATAACTCCTTCCTCGTCTGTGCTCCCATGGCATGTTGTCTTTTCATAAAAGATCAATCACAACCTGACAGGATAGTTTCTTTTTTTGTTTGTTGTTTTGTTTTGTTTTTTTCTTTTTTCCAAGTAGGTAATATATTTATTTCTATTTTTTAAGTTTATTTATTAATATTATAAGGGTAGTTTCTTATGTACATACATGCTCCCCCATTAGATTGAGAAGTCATTTCATGTAGGGGTTGTGTCTTAAGAATCACTGTGTCTCCGTTGCATGGCTTCCTCACATAGTTGACATCTTAACAAATGTTTGTGCCAAAATTCTGCTTTTTCCTCTCACCAGGCAGGACTTAGTAGAAGTAAACACTCATGTTATATTATGTCATTTGTGTTCTCTAACAGAGGCTTTCTCTGCATGTTGTGCCTTCCTAAACAGAGATGATAATATGCTTTAAAAACTGTTTTGGCCCTTTCTCCTTTGTCCCCAGCTAGTTGGAATCACCTGTTCTTCTAGGCTCACAGAGGTTCTTTAGTACCTGCCTGTGGCTGCCCTTCCCCATATCCTCATCTTACACCACCCTATCTGATTTCTAGAGGGAAGAGACAAATAATAACACTGACCACTCTACTCACAGTCATATCAAATAATAAAACATAAAGGAAGGGGAACATTTATTAAGGGTACACCAAACACATGCACACACATGTACATGCACATATAATCATGCCATGCTGTTAGCATATCCATTTATATACACATAGTGCATTAAATGCTTTTAATAGATCTATGCAGTTGGAATTGTTACCATCTCCATTTCACAGATGAAAAAACTAAAGTTAAGAAAGGTGAATACCTTCCCTGACATCCAGCCTGTAAGTATTAGAGCTAACATTCAAACTTGGGTCTTCCTCAAATCAAAGCCAGGATGCTTTCAGTGACTCATACTGCTTCAAAAAATAGGAGAATTGATTAGAATTAGTGATTTATGGCTTGTATGTATACCTCGTGGTAGATTATTCATAGTTCCATTGTGTATACATCATAAAAATACAAATTATTTACTAAACCATGGTGTATCCAATCTCAGATATGTTCCTAACCACTGATATATGCACCTCGCAGAAGAACATGGTTCACTGAGGAATTATTTAATTTATATTTGCAACCTTCCATCTGAGATCGAGGATATCCCATGATTCAGATAAGAAAATCAAGGACCAGAGAAGAGCAGACACTTCCTGAAAGTCAGAATCATACAGTCCTGGAACGTGAGCCCATCCTGGACTTAAAAGTATAGTTCTGATGAACGGTGCTTTTTGAAAAAGACAGGCATCAGCCAGTTTGTCTTGTGGGAGCCAAGGAAATTCCTTAATTAAGGATCCCAGACAACTGACTAGTTTGGAAGGGATGCCAAGTTTATAGGACAATGCTAATTATAAAAAGGGGAGGGGAAGGACAGCAAAGACATTTTGCAGTTCACAAATATTTGAAGACCTTGTTTTTTTAAAAAAATCACTGGCCTAGAGCCAGTTTTGAATTTTGCATCCCCATTTCCCCATCTTTTCACAGTGATTATACATTTATATAAGCAGTCCCTGCTTTTAAGCTGTTGCAGTCCTAGAAATTACATATGGGTAGAATTAGGGAAAAAATGTATTTAAAAGTTTATTTTAGTCTCCATATATTTTCATTTAGTAATGGTGTGCTTACTGAGTACCCACTATATGCCAGGTACTCCCTATAGTTCTGAAGAACCAGAGGTGATCATTTTTGACATTAGAAAATTATGTTCCAGAATATGCTTCTATTTTCAAAAAATTGGTGAATAAGCACATTAGGCAGCATTAAATGATATGTGGGCCTATTTAAGGCACTGAAGCCCTTCAGGATGAGCAGATCAGCAAAATGCAACACCACAAGAGCAGGTTTTGGTGCTATAAGTATGGCTCCGGCATATTTCAAGTCTCTTGATAGCTGTAGCCAGGATGTTGCATTCACGTACATACCGTCTTTAGAATTGTCAAGGAAGATACTTACTGAAAAAAATTAGTATTTTGCAAGGAGAGAATCTGTAAGGAGATAGCTTCTAAAGAGACTTTAAAAACTATTTAGTTGAATTAAAATCATTCAATGAGAAATCGGTGAAATTTTGAATGACTGTCATTTTAGTTGACACTGAGGAAGTAAAACTGTCGTACCCTAATTCTGCTTCCAAATGGAAAATGTACCCCATCTCTTGGAAGCCACCATTTTTGCAATGCTTTCCTGCCATCAGAAATTATATTCCAGATATCTAAAAGGTGTGTAAGAAATATGTAAGGAACGGCATTGCAAAAAGTAATTTAGAATGGTGTTCTCAATGGTTAAAAAGTTCTCTAGGGTTTAGCTCCATAGTGAAGAAAGGGCACGTGTTGGGATCTAACAGACTTTGTCGCTTTCATAACCTCTCTGAACCTGTTTCCTTTCTGTAAAACATGGGATGATTTTACTTCCTATACAGGTTGTAAGGAGCTAATGAGATAAATTATGCGTAAAGCCTGGCCCATAAACTAGTCTTCTGTGACTTTTCAGCCATATCACTACATATCATCTACTTATTTTAGGTCTCAATGATTTATTTCGGTGGTGGAAACAGAGGGGAACAAATGTAGTTCTAGAACCTCCCATGCCCTAGAATATGTACATTGTTTCCTACAGTACCATTTCCTGGAGTAGTTTCTATTACCACTCCCCGCACATTCCTGGTTCCCCTAGCAGTCGCACCACCCACTACATGATTCAAACACTTTCCTGGTCTACTTTGAGCAACTGTGAGTCCTTCTGTCTGCACAATTATTTTTATGTACCATGCATATTTAACTAGGAGGACAAGGAACCCACCCCCAGGTTGAGGAATAGTGATGCTTGTGTTCTTCTCCTTTAGGGCTGTGCATGGACCAGCCAGCCCATTGGTTGGCATGTCCTGCTGATGAGACCCGGGGGCAGGGGGTGGACTCAACCCACACATGAGCCAATCCATTGCTCCATTCCTGGTTCCAGATCATAGCTAAGCCTGATTATGGGACAAGATCCCCCAAGTGCTGAGTGGCCCTTCTGCTTTCCTGTCATTTGTCTCACCATCTCAGGTTTAGCATTGTTTGTTCATTAAAACAACAGATAGGTCCTGAACACCCGCTACATGCCAGGCCCGTGCTAGGGGCTGGGCTGAGTTGAGTAGGCAGGCTCCCTGCCCTCATGGGGCCTACAGTCTACTTTGAGAGGGAAGCACAGATAGATAAGCAGACAAGCAAATGTGTGATCGTAAATTCCAAAAAGAACCATGTGAGAAATGGACAGAGCACAGTAACAGAGAGTAAGTAGCAGGAGGGGCCCGCTTAGAGAGAGAAGCCACGGAAGGCCTCTCCCATACCTCAAATCCAGGTTTTCATGTTTTAGGAAAATTGACCTTTATGGTATGAAAAAAAACCCAACCAGCTCCCTGAACCATGGTTGGAAAGATGCCTGTGCCGGTCAGATGGTTCTAATACAGCATCCAGCTCCTACCATCTTTTGCAATTTTCTAGAATTCTTTAACAAGAATCTGAACATATTTTCTTCCCTTTTTTTATATCACCTTGTTTTTATAGAATGCTTTATGCTTTTCGGTTCCTCATAATAACTCTGTGAATGAGGAAGACAGGTCTGGAGTATTAATGAAGCAAAAAGTTAACAGACGTTATGCTTTGGGTTTTTTGCAAAGTATCCCCCCACCCCCGAGCTTTCTGAATATGGAATTTACCATATTCCAAATGTTCGTTTCAATGGGAGAGGCAACATGATAGGGTGAAGACAGCACAGGCTTTGTGGCAGAAAGGCGTGTGTTTTTAATCTGGGCTCTGCCACCTAGTTAATGTCATCTTGAGCCTCAGTTTCCCCACCTGTAAACAGGGATAACAACATCAAGTTCATAGAGAGTCTGTGAGAATTCAGTGAAGTTACGAGGACAGCACCAAACAGTGCCAGCAGTGTGGCAGACACAGTGCCTGTATGAGGCCCCTCCGCTCTCCCTTGGCCACTTTTTCCCGTGGAAGCTGAACCCAGCAGATGCACAGAGAGTAGTACTCAGGGTCTCCTCTCCCCTGCCACACCTCTCCTTCCTCCTTTCCTCTTGATTGCAGGATTTGGCAACACCATCCTCACCAGCCCAATTTTCCAGAGTCATCCTTTGAAAAAATTCCCTCTCCTTTACCACCGACTGCTGCCTAAATATTTCTCAGATCTTTTCCCTCCTCCCATTGCCATTCATTGATTCACTCACCCACCATTTATTGAGCAACTACTACATGCAGCCGTTATACTGGACACTGGAAATACAATAGTGAACAAGAAATCGTTCCTGACCCGCATCCTTACTCACTTGACTTACATCCACTTACTGGCTTGTGGACAGTGTGTCTCCTCACTGCTGTCCATTCTTGATATTGACACCAGAATTACTGTAATAAACGAACTCTGACCTCAAGATCTCACTTCTTTAAAACCTTAGTGGGTTTCCCAGCAACTACAGCATAACAAAAACAGCTTGTATTTACTGAGCATGCACTATGTACTTGGCATTGTTCCAAGCACTTTACATGTATTGTCTAATTTTATTACGTTGAATACCAAATTACTTTAGAAGGTCCTTACCCATCTGGCCATGACCCACCTTCCCAGCCTCCTGTCCTGCCAGTCATACACATAATTCCTCTTCACCAAAATTAATAAGGAAATCGGAAAAAAATTTGAATCAATAACAGATGTATTATATTCTTCTGTCCTTGCATACCTCTGAGCCTTTGTACATGATGTCTCCTCTGCCTGGAGTTCCCTTCCCTGACTTTTCCACCTGGGAAACTCCTTTTCATCTTGAAACCTTTCTCCTGCTTCATGAGGCCACCTGCAGCTCCCCCAAGCAGAGGTCATCACCCCCTGCCTGTGCTTTCATGCCACTCTGAACCTACCCCCTTAGAGCATCTGTCACTTTATCTTCTCCACTAAAGTAGGAGCTCCTCAAGGCAATAATTACGTCCTGTTCATTTCTGTATAATCCTGAGCAACCTAATATTGCCCAACACAGTCAACCCTCAATGTGTATTTGTTGAATGAATGAATGTGTACTGCTATGGACTACATTATGAGGGTACTTCAAAAAGTCCATGGAAAAGTAGAATTAAACGATAATGTGGATCATTCCATGAACTTTTTGGAGACCCTTCATATTTGTAGAACTGTGGGATTGTAATAGCTCTGTCAAGGTCACAGTGACCAGTCTTACAGAATGTGCTGTGGTTCTTTAATGAGCTCTTCTGTAGTGTCTTGCACTTTAAGTGTCAAAGGTAAAGACCCCTGTGCTTAGTTGTTCCCTTGTTATGTGTAAGGTTAGGTCTCGGCTGGTCTGGGAGCTGTGAAAATGGAAATCTTGGCAAGCTGGGCAGAGAGAATTGGAGAGAATCTTTCTTTTTTATGCTTAAATACTGCCTCTCTGGTGTCTGTCACCTACATTATGTGTAAAATAAATTATAAGCCCCTAAAGGAAGCCTTCTGCCTAAATTTTAATTCAAGATCAAACTGAACTCTTGGAAAAGCGGTATCTGCTGAAGGAAGACCAGGCACTTAGTTATGCTTAAATACTGCCTCTCTGGTGTCTGTCACCTACATTATGTGTAAAATAAATTATAAACCCCTAAAGGAAGCCTTCTGCCTAAATTTTAATTCAAGATCAAACTGAACTCTTGGAAAAGCGGTATCTGCTGAAGGAAGACCAGGCACTTATGATTTCTATTTGATATTCAAATGATCCATCTTCCCCAAAGTCTCCAGTTGTCGGGAATATGACAATAGATCAGGAAGATGACAACAAGAAGCATTTCCGCTTCCTGAGAGTGAATTCAACAGACATTAGCAACAAAAGATACTTGATACAGAGCTTTTGAAATGTGATTTTTTTTTTTCATTTAATGAAGATAGGGTTCTAAATAGTAAGTGTGTCATGGGGATGTCTGTTTGTCTCATTTGGAAGTCAAGTAAATTTTCTGCAGGCATGATGATTTAATCATCAAGTAATCAGACAAAGCCCATATCTTTTGTTGCCTTAATGTTCAATCCAGATCCTCCAGCTTCCTAATAAATTGGTTGGCAGTCAGTCCAAACTAACCAGAGATATACATCTATTTGGCCTTGTGTATAGACAGATATTAGCCACTAGGCCATTCCAAGGAATAAATACAAATTATAAGTTTAAACACTCTTGAATTTAAGGCCTTTTATATTGAAATGAATAGTTTATGAAACCTTTCTCCCTGCAAAAATCCTCATAAATGAGTGCAATATTACTATTTTAAAATTAAGATGGTCTTTTTCAACTTCTATGTAACTAGAGATTTTGTAAATAGCCATGTAAATGATTACAAAAACAAGTGTTTGATAAATTGCATTTTATTAAATTCCTAGCTAGATGCAAAATTCTTTTCTCTCAAATTCATGATTTAAACTGTTTGGTTTTTGGTTTTCCCAAATGCCATCTTTTTTTAGGAAACAAAAACAAGCCATAATTATGTAAGATTCAAGTGCTTCATAAAACCACCTTGTTAATAATACTTATTTTTTAAACGTTGTGTTTGGAAAGGTACCATCTCTTTTCTCCCAGCCTTCTTAGTTAGCATTTCTCATATATGACATTTCACTAAGAGGCACTCACTCTAGCTGAGGAGCTCAGGATTGTGCAAGGGTTTTACCTCTGCTCACGGTTTTCCCACAGGGAGCCTTCAACACATTCTGTCTATGTTCATGAGATAGAAATATCATTTTTTATAAACCTCGATGAAAGTTAAGACTAAATCAGGGACAGCCCCCACTGCTCAGCAGAAGGCAGGAACATGCATGGGGGCTTAGGCAGGAGCTGTGGACAGCCCCTCTACCTGGCAGAAGGAAGGAGCATGCTGAAAATACCACTTCCATGCAGGTGGCCCATGACAGCCACTGCCATAGCCATGGCTGCCGCAAGGGTGGCTCACCACCACAGTAGCAGCCACAGCCACCATGCAGGCAACATGCCAGCCCCTTGACTTCATTGACACAAGGAAAGTCACCAGCAGAGACTGGAAAAAGAAGAGGAAGTCTCTCTCCTCAAAGCCCACTCCAGAGTAATAGAAGAAGCAACTGCTCTAACAAATGACCAGACATCAACGTAGAGATACCAGAAATATGAAAATCCAAGAAAACGACACCACCAAAAAATACAGCAATTCTCAAATACCAGACCCTAAAGAGCAGGAAACCATTGAAATGACTGAAAAGAATTCTGAGCAAAAATTTAAAAGAAACTCACTAAGATATGAGACGACTCAGACAACATAATGAAATAAGAAAAAAAATCCAGGATATGAAGGAGGACATTTACAGAGAATAATACCTTAAAAAAGAATGTAGCAGGGGGCTTCTGGTCAAGATAGCAGAACAGACGATCCCTAGCATCACTCTCTCCCACAAATCAACCAATTTACAATTATTAAAAAGCAATGACAGCCAAGTTGGGGCCGCTAGAGCTCTGGGGAAGAGGAGGAGAGACTACGGAGTTCATGAAGGCAGGAGAAACCACGATGAGAGAAAGAAAGGATCACTCCTACCATTTTGAATCCCAGCTGCTTCAAGCCTGAAGCTGGTGAGTGTATGGAGCAAGAGCTGGCAAAAGCTGCAGCTATGCAACTTCCTATATTGGCGGCCCTCAGGCCAGCAAGACCACTAACAGGGTTCCCGTGGACCCACATAGTGAGGAACCACAGACAACTGAAAAAAGAAGCCACTCAGAGGACGGTGAGTCATTGCAAGGGACCAGTGCTTGGCCTGTCCCATGATAAGTGTTTGGAGTAGAGGTGGTGGGGGAGACAGGTCCACTGGGGGAACATTGGGACACAGCAAGGACAGCTTATCTGCTCCCCAGTTAGCACAGGACCACTCTGTGTAGACTGGTCAGGAACTGCAGTGGTTGCAGTTTGCTGAAAAGACTCAGGTCCAGACCAGAGTTCCTACACAACCCAGGTGTACTGGATCTCATGAGACCTAGAAGTACTTACAGACTCAACCATTAAAACCTGAGCTGCACAAAAACCTTCCCCAGGGAATCAGTAGCAAAGCAGCAATTTAGCTCAACCACAGAGCTCAAGTGCTGGTCCCCACAGGAAGTTCCCCATTTTAGAAGTAAGCAAAGGACAACAAATTAGGTCCAGTGCAAAGTTTAAGTGGTGGGAACAGCGAATAATTCAACTCAGAACTGAAAGAAAAACAAAATGCCCACAGACCAGAGACAAAGTTGATATTAACTAGTAAAGGTCTCACTTCACCAAAGAACACCTATAAAATCTAGAGGAACAAGAAGCACCTTGGGCCCCGAAGCCAGGAATTGGGGAGGGCAGGGGGCCTCAGCCATGCCCCCGGCCACCCACAAATAGCCCAGTGATGACCACTGAGCCACCACAGGAAGCGCCCCATGCCCCCAAACTGGAACAGTGGGTGGCTGAGGGCCTCAGCCATGCACCCTCAATACCCACACCCAGCCCAGTGACGACCACTGAGCCACTGCAGGAAACACTGCAAGCTCCTGAGCCAGGGCAGTGGAGGGCTGAGGGCTTCAGCTACACCCTTCTGACATCTGCATTCAGCCCAGCAACAATCAAGCCACCACTGGAAGCCCCCGGCCTCCCCTGCACTAATGAGGGGGGGGGTCCCGCAGGCCTCAGTTATGCCCCTCCTCCTTGCTCCTCCCACACTATTTCCTTCCTCCTTTCCCTCTCCCCCTCCCACTGAAATGCTCTGCAACAGCATCTTAGAATGTAAAAACAGATGGAGCGAGGGACCAACCCTTCCTCCCGTAACTGGGCAGGCTGCTGCTGCCACGGGGCCCACCTGGAGTCCTGAGGCATGGTGCTGAGAATGACCCTTCCTCCTGCAACCAGGCAAGGAGCATACCAAAAACACTACTTCCATGTGGGTGGCCCACAACATCCACCACAATAGCCACTGGTGCCACAAAAACTGCTAGATGCCACAACCACCATGCAGATGGTCTGCAAGCCACTCAAGTGCATTGACACAAGGAGAATCACCAGCAGAGACCAAAGAAAAGAAGAGGATGTCTCTCTCCACAAAGCCCATTCCAGAGTGACAGAAGAAGCATCTGTGCTACGATAGTAGTGGGGGACCTGAACACAACTCCTGCAGCACTGGACAGATCATCTAGGCAACAAATCAACAGAGTAACTATTACTCTTTCAGAAGGAGAAAAGAAATCTAGGTTTATCAGAGGGGGGAGGGGGGATGGAGGGGGATGGGGAGAGATTAGACAAGGGGCATAAAGAATAAGTATGACTTGTAATAATGTATATGCTAATAATATTGATTTGATTAATGTACATCAATATTGAACCCCCAAAATATGTTTAATCAATTATGATTCAATGAAAAAAATATGTAAAAGAAAAAAACAATAATGTAGCAGAACTCATGGAACTGAAAGATTCACTCAATGAAATAAAAAAGACAATGGAGAGCTTAAGCAGCAGGCTAGAACAAACAGAAGAAAGAATTTCTGATCCTGAAGATACTCTTCTTGAAATAACCCAGGCAGACAAAAAAAAGGAAAAAAGAATTTTAAAAAATTTTTAAAATCTAAGAGAGCTAACACAACATTAAGCAAACAAACATTTGAATCGTGGGTGTTTCAGAAGGGGAGGAGAAAGGAAAAGGCATAGAAAACCTATTCGATGAAATAATAACAGAAAATTACCCATGTATAGGGAGAGACATGGATCTTCAGATCTAGGAGGCTCAAATATCCCCAAACAGATTCAATCCATAAAGGTCCTCTCCAAGACACATTATAGTCTGACTGGCAAAGCTCAAAGACAAAGAGAGAATCCTGAAAGTAGCAAGAGAAAAGTGTCAAGTCACCTAAAGGGAGCCCCATCAGACTAACAGGAACTCTACAGGATAGAAGAAAATAGGGTGATATATTCAGAATACTAAAAGAAAAATTCCAGCCAAGAATACTATACCAGTAAGGCTATCCTTTAGAAATGAGGGAGAAATTGTGTATTTTCCAGACAAAAACTATTGGAGTTCACCACCACACAACCAGCCCCACAAGAAATCCTCAAGGGAGTCCCACATTTGGAATCCAAAAAATGATAATCACAACCATGAATACACAAGAAATAACAAAACCCACTGGTAAAGCAAAAATGCAAGTGAGAAAGAGAAAGAAACTAAATCTTACCACCTCAAAAAATCAACAAAGTAATAGTGAAGGGATGGAAAAAGACACCACATAAATGGAAATAAAGAATGAGCAGGAGTAGCTATTCATATATCAGATAAAATAGACTTTAAACAAAAAAACATAAAAAGAGACAAAGAAGGCCACTATATACTAATAAAGAGATCTATCCAGCAAGAAAACATAACAATCATAAATATGTATGCACCCAACACTGGAGCATCTAGATATATAAAGCAAACACTGTTAGGCTTAAAGAAATAGACCCCTATATGATAATAGTAGGGGGCCTAAACAACCCTCTGTCAGCACTGGACAGATCATCTAGGCAACAGGTCAACAGAGAAACACAGGATTTAAACTACAAATTAGACCAACTAGACTTGGTAGGTATCCACAGAACATTTCATCCACCAACTACGGGATATACATTCTTCTCATCAGCACATGGATCATCCTCCAGGATAGACCATATGCTCAGTCACAAATCAAGTCTCAACAAATTTTTAAAAATCGAAATCTTTTCAAGTATCTTTTCAGACCACAACAAAATAAAACTAGAAATCAATAACAAGCAAAACTCAGGAAACTATACAAACACATGGAAATTAAACAATATGCTCCTAAATGACCTTTGGATCCAAGAAGAAATTAAACAGGAAATCAAAAAATTTCTTGAAACTGACAAAAATAAAGACCAAAACCTGTGGAATACTACAAAAGCAGTACTCAGAGGGAAGTTTATTGCAGTAAATACTTACACAAAAAGAAAAGAAAGATTTAAAATAAACAACCTAATGTTATACCTCAAAGATCTAGAAAAACAAGAACAATCCAATACCAAAATTAGTAGATGGAAAGAAAGAATTAAGATCAGAGCAGAACTGAATGAAATACAGACCCCCCAAAAAATACAAAAATCAATGAAACAAAAAGTTGGTTTTTTGAGAAGATAAACAAAATAGACAAGCCGTTAGCTAGACTAACTAAAAAAAGAAGAGAGAAGACCCAAATAACAAAAATCAGAAATGAAAAAGGCGAAGTTACAACCAATACCACAGAAATACAAAGAATCATTAGAGACTATTATAAACAACTATATGTGAACAAATTTGAAAACCCTTCCAGGTTTAATAGATAAATTTCTGGACACATACAAACTACCCAAATTGAACAAGGAAAACAGAAAACATGAACAGACCAATAACAAGCAACAAGATTGAAGCAGTAATCAGCAGTCTCCCAACAAAGAAAAGCCCAGGATGGGACAGCTTTACTGCTGAACTCTACCAAATATTTCAAGGGAAATTAATACCAATTCTCTTCAAACTATTCCAAAATATTGAAACATAGGCCATTCTCCCAAACTCATCCTATGAAGCCAGCATCACCCTGATACAAAAACCAGACAAAGATACAACAAAAAAGAAAACTACAGGCCAGTATCTCTGATGAACATAGACACAAAAATCTTCAATGAAATATTAGCAAACAGAATACAGCAGTACATCCAAAAAATTATACACTGTGATCAAATGGGATTTATTCCAAGGATGCAAAGAAAGTTCAATGTACACTAGTCAATAAATGTGATACACCACATCAACAAAATCAAGGACAAAAAACCATATGATTATCTCAATAGACACAGAAAAAGCATTTGACAAAATTCAACATATCTTCATGATAAAGACTCTTAGCAAATTAGGTATAGAAGGAAAGTATCTGAACACAATAAAAGTCATATGTGACAGTATCTTCCTGATCACCAGTATCTTCCTAAATGAGTAAAAGCTGATAGTTTTACCATTAAGAACAGGAACAAGACTAGGATGCCCACTCTCACCACCCCTATTTAACATAGTATTGGAAGTATTAGCCAGAGCAACCAGGCAACACAAAGAAATAAAGGCCATCTAGATTGGAAAAGACAAAGTCAAACTATCCCTGTTTGTAGATGACATGATCCTACACATAGAAAAACCTAAAGACTCTACCAAAAAACCCTTAGAACTGATAAACGATTTCTGTAAAGTTGCAGGATATAAAATCAGCACACAAAAATCAGTAGCTTCTTTTATACTCCAATAATGAACTAGCAAAAAAGAAAATCAAGAAAGCAAGCCCATTTACAGTAGTCACCAAAAAAAAAAAAAAAAATACCTAGGAATCAATTTAACCAAGGAGGTGAAAGATCTCTTTAATGAGAACTACAAATCACTGCTGAAAGAAATTAAAGAGGACATAAAAAGATGGAAAGATGTTTCATGCTCTCATATTGTAAGAATCAACATTGTGAAAATGTCTATACTCCCCTATGCAATCTACAAATTCAGTGCAATCCCCATCAAAATACCAATGACATTCTTCACAGAAATAGAAAAAAAAATCCTAACACTCATATGGAACAACAAAAGACCACAAATAGCCAAATCAATCCTGAGCCAAAAAAAATAAAGCCAGAGGCATTACACTACCTGACTTCAAATTACACACAAAGCTATAGTAACCAAAACAGCATGGTACTGGCTTAAAACAGACACTCAGACCAATGGAACAGAATAGAGAACCCAGAAATCAACCCAGAAATAATTACAGCCAACTGGTATTTGACAAGGACAATGGTAACATATATTGGGGAAAAGACTGGCTCTGCAATAAATGGTGCTGGGAAAATTGGACATCAGTATGTAGAAAAATGAAACTAGACCCTTACCTCTTGCTATATACCAAAATGAACTCAAAATGGGTTAATGACTTATATATAATACTGGAAACTATGAAACTCCTAAAACGAAACATAGGGAAACACTTCAGGAAGTAGGACTAGGCAAGGACTTTATGAACAAGACCCCAAAAGCACAGGCAACAAAAGAAAAAATAAATGAATGGGATTATATGAAGCTAAAAAGCTTCTGCACAGCAAAAGAAACAATTAACAGAGTGAAAAGACAACCTAGAGAATAGGAGAAAATATTTGCAAACTATGCATCCAACAAGGGATTAATATCCAGAATATACAAGGAACTCAAACAACTTAGCAGTAAAAAAAAAAAAAAAAAGTAACCCTATTAAAAACTGGAAAAAGTAGCTGAATAGGCATTTCTCAAAGGAAGCTATACAAATGGCCAACAGACACATGAAAAAATACTCAACATCCTAAGCATCAGGGAAATACAAATCAAAACTACATTGAGATATCATCTCACCCCAGTTAGACTAGCTGTAATCAAAAAGACAGAGAATGACAAATGCTGGCAAGGATGTGGAGAAAGGGGAACCCTCCTACACTGTTGGTGGAACTGTAAATTGGTGCAGCCATTATGGAAAATAGCATGGAGGTTTCTCAAACAACTACAGATAGAACTACCACCTGTTCCAGCAGTTCCACTGCTGTGTATAAACCCAAAGGAATGGAAATCATCATGTTGAAGGGACACCCATGTTTATTACAGCTCCATTTACAATAGCTAAGAGTTGGAACCAACCTGAATGTCCATCAATGGACAACTAGATTGGGAAAATATAGTATATATACTAAATGGAATACTACTCAGCCATAAAAAAGATTGAAATTTTGCCATCCACAGCAACATGAATGAACTTAGAGAAAATTATTTTAAATGAAATAAGCCAGGTACAGAAAGAGAAATGCCACATGTCCTCACTCATAAGAGGGAGCTGGAAAAAGAAAGAAAGAAAGAAAGAAGGATACAACAATCACAATAGTTCCTTAAACTTTCAGGAGAGTACAGAAGTGAGGCCGCCAGAGGTGGGAATGGGGGAGGGGGAGGGGAGGTTAGGGAGAAATTGGTAAAGGGTCACAAAAATGTTTACATTGTGTAATGACAAAATAAAAAAAATAAAAAACATCTATGCCTTACTGAAAAAAGAAAAGAAAGCTAAAACTTTCTAAATAGAAACAGATAAATCTAAATAGAAACAGAGAAATGCTGGAGAAAGGAAGCCGCTTTCATCTCAAAGAATTAAAATAGGGAATTTCAACACTTGAGGCATTTGGCCTGAAATAATATTAGCAAATTCTTTGAAAATGTAAGATTAGAACAATTCTATGGCAAGCAATCATTTTTCATATATTGGGAGTAAACTTTGGCATTTAGATTCCTCATCAAAAATCACTAATTACTTGAGTCTCGTGAAAATTGAACCAGGGATCTCAGGAAGATTTAATTTAAGCATGGGTGGGAAAATGTTTGATGTGCTCAGTAAGTGTGATATTAGTACTGTGGCATTTTTGTCATTAATTACACATCTCATGGGTATTGAGTGCCCGCTATGTGAATAACAGTATATTAATTAATTAATGCCATGCTGCACACTGTCATCATTCTGGGGCAATATAGGAATAAATTATCAATTTTTCATATGTCGTTCTGTCCAGCCTACTTTGATGATTATCATGAAGTGAAAAATGAATAATTTCTCACTGTGTGAATGACATGTAGGTAATAAGTTCAGTGACAATTGGAGATAAAATCCCATTTTCTACCAAACACAAAATCATTTTTTATTGGTTGGTTTTCACTAGAGACATGTAGATTATGATGAATAATATTGACAAGTGGTGATATTGTTTTTCCATTTGACAGTTTAACATCTACTTAGAAAGTGTTGCTCTTTTCACTTTCCATCGTGAGCTCATAATTTTGGTCAACCAGCTTGCAACCTGATACAAAATAAACATATATTAAGAATACAACTACCATATGATTCAGTAACCCTACTCCTGGTGTTTATCCAGAGGAATTTAAATCAGGATCTCAAGGAGATACCTTCATTTCCATGATCGTTGCAGCATTATTAGGAATAGCCAAGATATGGGAACAACCTATATGTCCATCAGTGGATGAATGGATAAAGAAAATGTGGTATATACATATATATGATGGAATATTATTCAGCCTTAAAAAGTAAGGAAATCCTGCCATTTGTGACAACATGGGTAGACCTGGAGGGCATTATGCTAAATGAAATAAGCCAGGCACAAATGATGGAATATTATTCAGCCTTAAAAAGTAAGGAAATCCTGCCATTTGTGACAACATGGGTGGACCTGGAGGGCATTATGCTAAATGAAATAAGCCAGGCACAGAAAGCAAATACTGCATGATCCCATTTATATGTGGGATCTAAAATAGTCAAACTCATAGAAGCAGTGGGTAGAATAGTGGTTGCCAGGGATTCGAGGGAGGAGGAAATGGAGGAAGGAGAAGTAGGCGGGAGGGGAAAATGGGGAGACGATGGTCAAAGGATCTAAAGTTTCGGTTATGAGATAATTAAGTTCTGGAGATCTACTATATAGCATCGTGCCAATAGCTAACAATATTGTGTCGTATATTTATAATTTTCTAAGAGGGTAGATCTTATGTTAAGTATTCTTACCACAATGATAATAATCATAATAATGATAAAGGAGGTGGAAGGAAACTTTGGGAGGTGATGGACATTTATGGCCTTGATGGTGGTGATGACTTCACAAGTATATACTTACCCCCAAACTCATTGAGTTGTATACATTAAGTATGTACCACTTTGTACATGTCAATTATACCTCAATAAAGTGGTTTCTTAAAAACAGACACATACTTTATTTTTTTCATAGTGTGCTGTGTGTGTGTAGCGCCTGTGTTAGGTTGCAGGAGGCAGAGGGCAAAGGGTGTTGGTGGACATCTCACCTTTCACAAAACTAGTACTTGAACTTGGTCTTGAAGTATTGTAAGATGAGTAGAGGTTCACCAGATGGAGAAGAGGTAAAGAACGTTCCAGAAAGAAGGCACAGCTCATGTGAAAGTCCATTGAGGCATTCACATTTGGGCTTAAAAACCTGAAAGGAGTGACCCACTTATTGCAGATTAAGTGTTCTGTCCCTTAAAGCATCCTCCGCCCCTAGAATCATCACTTTTCTCTGTATAAAACAGTTTGTAGCAGAGGTTCTTAGGTCAGCCTGGTCACTCCCCCCAGCCAGCCTTCTCCTGGGCAGAGTGGGACGACCAGCACCATCAGCAGCTAATGACTCTCCGTTCTCCAGCTTTGTGAGCCATGGCTGGCCTAGGCCAAAAGAAAGAGGAAGAGAAAATTAAAAGGAAATTGCACCCCCGCCCAAAGGGGGATTATATTTTACCTCCATTAACTGGAACTTTTAGGTAGCTAACATTGTCAGCCCTTGCTTTCAGTGCAAGAAACAATGACAACCAATTGCTCCTAAAAATTAATGTATTCAAATGAGCAAATCTTCCAGGATACTGCTGGGGCAAGTGTGCGTTCTTCAGCTGCCTTCTGCAGTAGCACTGTGGCCCAGTGACAAATGGTCTTCAGAGAGCATGACTCAGATGCAGTGCGGTACTCCACATATCCAGGAAAGAATTAAGGACCATCAATAAACTGCACTTAGCCAGGAGAGGGAAAAGTGTACACACGTATATATTTAGGAAGAATCCCTGTAAGGACTGCAACAACAACAGGGAGAAAAGTATCATATAATTAAGTGAAAATTTTGTACATTCTGTATGCATATCGTTATACTAAGGTTACTTAACATACCACTTCATTGTCTAAAGGTAATTGAGGTTTTACCATGTAAATAAGCAACACTGAACCACTAATGCAGCCCTTGAAAATTACCTTACTTAAAAAAAAGTTTTAATTATCTGAACATCATTACTGACAGATATTTCAGATTGTCCTTAAAGTTCCCTGTAACTTTCCTGACCAGGGCTGCTGCTTCTGACATTAAGGATTTTGGAATAATTGTGAGTGGGAGAAGAAAGATCAACAGAATCATTTGTATGGTAATTATATTAATGAATAAACTTGGAATAGACTGCAGGATTCATATAATACACAAAGTACCAGTTGTTTAGATAAGCACACAGCATTACATCAAAATGAATCTGAGAAAAAAAATCAGCAACTTTTGGGCTGGCCCGGTGGCGCACTGCTACAGTGTGCCGCTTGGGAGCACGGTGGCGCTCCCGCCGAGGGTTCGGATCCCACATACAGACCGGCCACTCACTGGCTGAGCGAGGTGTGGGAGCAACACCGAGGGTTGCGATCCCATTGCCGGTCCCGGTCCGGTACGGGCGTGACACTGAGGGTTGTGATCCATTGCCGGACACGAAAAAAGACAAAAAGGAAAAAAAAAAAATCAACAACTTTTGAGCAGAAGATATGAGCCAGGCGCTGTGCTAGGCGCTTCCATTAAAACTGTCTCACCTGAGCCTCACAGCAACTCTGGAGAGGAGTGTCAGCAGGATAATATGAGTATATGGAGCATGAATATTGGAAGTCAGATTCAAATCCTAACTTTGACAAATGCCTTAAATTCCTGAGCCTCATTTTATTCATTTCTAAAGTGGAGGTAATTACCAATTACCCTGTAAGGTTGAAATGGTAAGCTGAATGAGGTGATTTGTTTGATAAAATCACCTTATATGTGTGTTTTCCCTTCCCATCTGACCCTTAGTTTTGCTTTCTTTCCACTAAGCCTCTTTCTGTGTTCAATTAAAAACTCAGATATTTCTTCAAACTAGCAAAGCCATATCATCCCCATGTTTAACTTGCACAATTGATTTCTTTTGACACCTTAATGGAAGATATTACATTTATCCCTGTTAAACTGCATATTTTTAGTGTCAGCTTGGCCTTTCGGCCCGTTGAGGGAATTTTGAATTTTGCATTGGCCTGTTATCGTATTAAACATCCTTCAGTTTTATGTCATTAAAAATCTGCGGGCTGAGCCCGTGGTGCACTCGGGAGAGTGTGGCACTGGGAGCTCCCGCCACGGGTTCGGATCCTATATAGGGATGACCGGTGCGCTCACAGCACTCACTGGCTGAGCGCGGTGCGGCCAGTCTCAAAAAGGAAAATAATAATAATAATAATCTGATGTGTTCCTCTTATGTCTACTTCGATGCCATTAATAAAAACATGGAATAGAGCAGAATCCAGGAGCAGAGCCCTGTGGCTTTCAATCAGTGATTTCCCCTACAGGTTGTGACAGAGCCATTCATCAAGCCTCTTGGGTGTAGATGTACAACCAGCTGTGAATCCACTTAATTTTTCTCTCATACAGCCCACCATTGTGTAGGTAATGAAAGACTTCATCAAGTGCTTTATTGGAATCAAAGACACTATATCTAAGGCATTCTCCTGGTCTGTCAACCTCATACTAATAACCCTGTCAAAAAAAGGAAATGAATATAGTTTGGCAAAAACTTATTTTTAATGAGATCACTGAAGTTTGAAAAGAGCGGTGGATGGTGCCGGCTGCTGACCTGCTGCTGCTGCTGCTGGTGGTCGTGTTCCACTGATGAGCTGACCAGGTGCCAGGGGTGGGCTCAGCCCTTCCGGTTCGGACCCTGGGCTTAATCAAAACACTCAATGAAGTTACAACTTTCGAAGACTCATTTTATGCCAGGCACTGTGCTGAGTGCTTTGCATGTGTGTCATTTAATCCTGACAATAACACTAAGAGGTAAGTACTATTTTTTAATAACCTTATTTTGATGTTAGGTGATGCCGGGAGAGGTTAAATAATTGACCAAAAGTCATATATAGCAAGTGCCAGAGCCAAGGCTCGCACCCAAGTCACCCTGACACTGGGTCCTGCTCTTAATTGCCATGCCCTCCTACACAGATTCTGTGCCTCGGTCGTGTTGATTTAATTAAGGAGAGAGCAGCGTATCAAGATTTCCAATCTGTTAATATATGGTGGGAGGGATTCTCTAACTGTGAGCAAATGCTCCACCACCACCACCCCCCATCTTCATTACTTTCTTTCCTAGTATCTGGGTACCCAAAAAACATTCAGTGCTGGCTGCTTCCTGGTATACATGGTATTGGAGGAAAGAGAATTTTGAGGTTGTTTTGTTTGGATCAATACCACACTTGATGAAATAGCCCCTACCCCATGGCAGAGGATACCTCTTAAGTGATCTAAGCTTACTTAGTTCAGATTCAGTCTCTTTCTCCCAAAGATACTGCCAAGGGTGGGCGTTCTAATTCTCTTTCATCCACTGTTTCATTGCTTGAATCTGCCGTCTACCCTTGCTTCCCTACCCTGACACATACCTTCTCTGTTTAGCTGGTTTTCGGTATCACTGATTAAACTATAGTCAAATTGCCAGTCTATGTAATTGGCTTTTTCTGGGCCAGGAAGTCATTCTGACTCGGTTCACTCTGTCAATGTGATTAACTTAGTGCTTAGAACATAACTTTATTCCCTGGTTCTAGAAGGTCATCTCATTACTACCAGCTGTTACCCCTACACAAAGGACACGTGATGATCCTAGTGATCACTGTACTCTTTTCAAACATGCACAAACCATTTGTTGTAAGTATTGAGAAAGCATAAATATTTTTACCAAAGTGTCATGGCTAGGAGGATTAAGACCCTCAAAAATATACCCACATAGGGGAAGACAGTCTAATTTATTATATACATATAACAAAGAATATGCTACCACTAGTCTAATAGCTTAACAGCACTAGGCTCCTAGAACAAAGCTGTCCTGTGGGTCACATTTCCCTGGAGGTGTACTGGACATCCTGCAGTTTATATGTTGTCCAGCTGATAAATGGTACATTCCAGGAGCACACATGTCCCTGGAGCAGCCTGAATGATAGCCCGCAAGAATGACCTTGTGCATACTACACTTACTGAATACTGAATACTTTCTCCCAGCATTATTCTTTTTTTAAAAAAGTTTTATTGCAACATAATTACAGACCATAAAAATCACTCATTTTAAGTATGTAGTTTGAAAGACAATAAGACTATTTTTGCCTTCAAGATGATTTTGGCCTAGAGAAGGAAACGTGAACACCTAGTTGTGGCACCTGTGATAGGTGGCAGGGGGTGGATGGCAAAGAGTGTTGGTGGACATCTCACCTTTCACAAAAGTAGTACTTGAACTTGGTCTTGAAATAGTAAACTTATACAGTGTAGCTGTCCAACCATGACACAATCCAGTTTTGGAATATTTCCATCACCCCAAAACCCCAGGCAACCACTGATCTGGTTTCTCGATATATATGGTTTAATGTTTTCTAGAAATGTGATGTAAATGGAATCATACAATATGTAATCTTATGTGTCTGGCTTCTTTCACTTAGTATAATGTTTTTTAAGGTCCATCCATGCTGTGGTATGTATCCATAGTACCTTCCTTTTTGTTATTGAGCAATATTGTGTGAGTATATTTTACCTATCCATTCACCAGTCAATGGAACAGTTGGATTGTTTCCAAGTTTTAGCTGTTATGAATAATACTATTTAAACATTCGTGTACAAATCTTTGTGAGGACATATGTTTTCATTTCTCTTGAGTTGCTAGCCAGGAGTGGACTTGCTGGGTTGTATTTTAAGAAATTGAGTCATATTTTTTGAGAGATTGGCAGTTTTCCAAAAAGTGGGTGTACCATTTTATATTCCTCCAGCAATATAAGGGTTCCAGTTCCTCCACATCCTCACCACTACTTGGTATTGTCAGTATTTTTAATTTTAACCATTCGAATGGGTATATATAGTGACTCCCAGCTTTATTCTGTTATGTGACACTCCAGAAAATAAGGAAACTGACAGTGATTCCTTCCCATCTTGAACCTGTCCTTGGGATTAACAGAGTCTGCTATCCTTAGAAATATTTTTTTAAACACTTAAGATTCTTTCTCCCCCCACACATGGACTGAAATACAGTGAACACCCAATCTTAAAATGTGGTAGTAGCTAGCTAGGCTAAGTAAAATCTGTGGATGCATTTTTAAAGCCTTAATTTTAGCTAGTTTTAGGTTTTTACCTCCTCCCACATCAAATTCTTTTATCAGAGCTGCTGACAAGAAATGGAATTGACTGGATTGATTCAGTGTTCTGTCCTCTGATGGGGGGTTTTATATGTCATTAAAGTAGCTAAATAGCAAGAATCAGAGCAGCAACAGAGCAGAAAAGATCACTTATAATCCAAAAATTGAAAAACCAGGCCCTCACCTAAGATTGTCTCTTGGGATTCAATTTGTCTTAAAGCTTCTCTTGACAAATATGAGTATATTCACATATTTTGCATATTTCAGTTTATGTTGTATGGACATATATTAATAATGAATTTTGTTAACCATAATTTTATTTACAATACTCAGAGCATCAGTCATTCAATATAGTTGATCATAAATTCTATGACCTCAAAAATTGAAAGTAAATAAGTTGGAAAATACCTTCAATAGCTGTAAATGTCCTGCCTGGTTAGCAAAATACTAGCAAAACAGTGGTCTCTCTACTTCTTAAGATTGCAGAGCCTTTTTATGTATTTAAAATACTGCAGAGAGATTTGCAGTTTTCAAATGCTATTAGCACATCATCATGTCTCTAAGAATAACTTGGAGATGTGGAATATTGCTCATGTTTCCCATTTTCTTTTGTAATAAATTTTCCTTTCAATAATCCCAATGATCAAGTTATTGAGCAATGCTCAAAATTTCTCCTACAGAGACCTAACTTGCAGCAAGCTGTACTTAAAAGTAACTTACAGGGAAATGAGTTAGAAACTGATTGGTTGGTTTGTTGTCTTTTTTTAATCTTCTGAAGCAATGTTTATATGAAAATATAATCAGAAAATTAGTACCTTCATCAAGAGGTAATTCTGAGAGCTTTATGAATAAACTTAAGATGCTCATTGATTACAAAAGAAGGCTTTGTACCTCCAGAACCTTTAAGTGCTCAGAGGCAATTATACCATTAAGGTCTCTCTTTCCATGCAAAGATTATTGCATGATCATTTCCTCATCATTAGTATTTCCTGTTTATTGAGACAGGCTATATTCAGAAAGCACACATTCCCCCTTCCTCACTCTTTCTCTCCATCCTTTGCTGTCTCTGGAGCTATCGGACTTGGAACCTCTTTTCCTTCCTACAGGTTAATACAGTTGTGTTTCAGTGGCCTCTGTCATACAAACTGTTATTTACTGATTATTTAGTAGCAGTTCTTTTGAAGAGTCACAGCAGAAGGAGAAGAGAATTGGTAAAATCTAGTCAGAGGGATTTTTCTTAGATGAAGTGGAAGAGGAAAAGGGAAGGAGTAACAGATGGTGGGAGGTAAGGAGATTTTACATCACCTGCGATAAGGCAGCGTGTAAGAATTAAGGTACCAAAGCTCAGAAGAAAGAGAAAACTCTAGGAGTGGAAAGAGAAAGAGATAAGATATAGGTGTTCTCGTCCTTTCCTCTTTGCCTTTCAGAGACATCTCCCCTGCTTCATTGATTGTCCACCTCGAAAGGGCTCAGAGTTGAGACCTTAGGCATGTGCCATTGAGGTGTACTTGTGTGCCAGAGGCTGTGAGGGACTCTGGGAGGCAGTGACACTGTATTTGACTTTCCAGCACTTGCAGTCTGGCCGGTCAAGTAAGACACATGCACATGAGAGCTAGCTGTACATGCCAGGATGTATCAAGTGCCAGCAGCACAGGGCAGCCCGTGAATACTGGTGAGTCAGAGAGAGAGGTCAATGTGGTCCAAGGTGAGCAAGGAAGGCTTGAGGTGGATCTTGAGTTCATCCTTGCAAGACTCTAATCAAAAGGGGGACAAGGGCATTTTAGGATCTGCAGAGGTGTGTATATGTGGGGCAAAGAAATAATAGAAAGAGGGCTGGAGAACTGAAAGGCATGATTCTTGATCTAAAATCTACCCAAAGATAGTCATAATAGCACATTAAAATAACAATGATAATATTCAAAATATTGCTGATGGGTTATCTAAGGATAGAGTAAGAAAAGTTTAAGTTTCTGTTATATTTAAAAGAGAAAGAATACCTTAGTTCTGTGCTGTATAATTTCCAGAGCAGATTCCTAGTCATTCTCATTCAATTCAAAGAAATCCTGTTTAGGCTGGGAAGGCTATGTAGACATATGTATTTAGATGGATGGATGATAGATAGATAGATAGGAACACACACACATACTTAGGCTGGGAAGGCTATGTAGACATATGTATTTAGATGGATGGATGATAGATAGATAGATAGATAGGAACACACACACATACTCTCACACACACACACACACACACACACACACACATGTCTATATTTTTTCTACTTCCTGGATTGGGAGCCCTAGAGGATTGAATATTTTTCTTCTTTGTGGCTCACAAATTGCATAACATGGTGGTTATATGTGAAAGACATCTAATAGATGTTTGTTGAATAAAATTATTGTCCCCTTTATATCACAACTCAAAGGTGTTAAAAATCACTTCTTAAGAAGAAGAGTCAGAGGAAGAACCAAATGTCATGACTTTCCACTTCCGAGGTCGTTCTGTCCACCATACCATGCTAGACATGGATTATTGCAGTCCCAGAAATGAGAGAGAAAATGTCACAGTCAAAAATCAGATGCAAGTTCAAGCAAGGATTTCCAGGGTTGTGGGAGTTGAGATGGATGGTACACAGGCAATTCTGCCTCGATGCTCTTGGGTGGAAAGTGTTAGAAATTATTACCAGGTAGGGGGCATACTTTCACATTTATTTGCAATTTTGATTCCACCAATGAGAACAAAGCATATAAACGTCCACCTCAACTTCCATTCCCAGCATTTAAGAACACCAGAACTCAGAACTCTTGCGTTTTGTTAGAAGAGACCACTCAGAAGCCGATGAGCTCTGTAGACTTGCATGAGAGCTGCTGTCTTTAGTTGCCAAATATCTAGAAAGGAAAGGAAATGATCTACCTCCCTAACATGGGTTCCACATGCAGGACGAATTTGTTTCCTCCGCTCCCTAAATAAAAACCCAGAAATAAGAGGATGCAGTTCCATGGCAGTGATACGTAGAATTGCTCTTGAGCCCAGCATTGTTGCATGTGTAATCTCTGGAGAATTCCAGCTACACGTCCATCAGCTAAATCTGAACTCCAAATGCCAAATGTGACACTGAGGAACATTATGTGGATTAGTGATTTTCCCTGGAGGACTTGGGCCATCCAGCAATAAATGGATTGAGATTTCATGCAGAACATGAAGACAGTCACTACGTAACTTTCCTTTATGACATGTGTATTCTTGCAGTTTTCTTTTGGTGTTTTTCATATTGTGTTTATGCAAACATGGCAGTGAAAAAGGAAATTTTAGGATGAAAAGGTTTTTATAAAGCATGTGGAGTGTTTGATATTTGGAAAGAAGCACCGACTCAGTTTCCAACAAAAAGGGAAATGGTTAATGAATTATGATATACTTCTCTGAAGCAATGATAAGGTGATATGGAGTTACTTGAAATGTCTGCTGAGAGCAGTATATGTAGAAAAGTTCCCTAGCTTAAAATTAAGTGAAAAAAATCAAGGTGGAAATTGTAGTTCCAATATGGCCACCACAAAACAAAAACATGAGGAAAAGTAGAAAGGAAACATACCTAGGGCCGGCCCGGTGGCGCACTGCTACAGTGCGCCGCTTGGGAGTGCGGTGGCGCTCCCGCTGAGGGTTCGGATCCCACAACCGGTTCCCGCTCACTGGCTGAGCGAGGTGCGGGAGCAACACCGAGGGTTGCGATCCCGTTGCCGGTCCCGGTC
>NW_007726938.1:549014-592538 GCF_000696425.1 Galeopterus variegatus | reverse complement strand
GCATACATTATACGAAGTTATACGAAAATTAACCTGAGGGTCTTCTGTATTTCAAGAAGTGAAAATTATGCAGCTTTACCCACTTCAAAAGTTAAGAATAGAAAATCTAAAACTTAATAAACTATATTTCTTTATTTCAGCCATGATTCAGAATTAAGGGTAGAAAAACTAGAGAGAAACCACAGGAGGGAGGGGCAGGAAGGTAAGAAGGAAAGGGCAGAGAGAAAGAGAAAACAGGAGAGGTGATTTCTCTCAAATGGCAGCAACAGGAGAAGCTGACAGTCACTTGTTTTCACGAATCCCACAGGAACTTTCCTAAAGTTCACCAAAACGCTGAGATCCCCCTGGCACGTTGGAGGGTTCCCACTCTGATTTCCTTTCTGCGAGTGGCAGGATAAGTAGTGTCAGACATGACGGACACAGCACAGCACTTCCACAAGTGCCATCCAGGGGTGAGCTGCAGCAGCCACCTCTGCTCAGGGAACTTCAGCCAGGAACTTTCCTAAAGTTCACCAAAACGCTGAGATCCCCCTGGCACGTTGGAGGGTTCCCACTCCGATTTCCTTTCTGCGAGTGGCAGGATAAGTAGTGACAGACATGACGGACACAGCACGGCACTTCCACAAGTGCCATCCAGCGGTGAGCTGCAGCAGCCACCTCTGCTCAGGGAACTTCAGCCAACAGCAGAGTGACTGCAGGATAGCAGAGGGGCGGGCAGGAGGGACGCTGTTAGGATCCTCAGTCCGATTCAGCCTTGAAGGAGAAGGAAACACACAAAAGATTTCAGGGAATGCAAGAGGACTGGCTCCAGGAGGGAGCCATGGGGAAAACTGACTGTTAGGGGAATTGGGATACACTGGATATTGGAGGCTACTCGAGGGCTCTGGGAGCAGTAAAAGTAGAAATAGGACTCATTATTCCCCTCAGGAAGAGGAACCTCAAATAAATTGGGGGAAATGAGGCTAGAAAGGGATGATTGTCTTGCCTTCATTTTGCAACAAGGGAGGGGAGGAAGATACAGTCACCGTCAGTGGAATCAGCCTAAAAGGACTCTCTAGAGGAGCTGCTTCCTGCTGCTGACCCTGCTCTCTCCCCCTTCCGAACCTCTCACTCTGACTCCCCAGAAGGGACTTAAGGGAACAACAAACAGATCAAAGACAGACATTCCCAAGAAAAAGTGCAGGATCTCAATCTGTCAAAGGAGGTCCAGGACATCTGGGGGAGAAGTGGCCTGGAGAAGCAGCACGATCCCCATCCTCAGCTGTCTGCACCCCTTTTCTTACTCCTGGCCAGTGCCCCTCTGCTTGAGTCGTCTTTGCCATTGAAAAGCATCCTCTGTCACGATAAGCATTGCTCTGCAGTCTGTGCGTGTGACGTGCTGTGTTGCTATACTGTGTCCTCTTCTCGGCCCTATTGTCAGACTACCCCTTGGTGGAGGATCAGGACAGACTGGATCTCCATTTAGCATTCTCGTCATGGTATCTACCCTGGCGAGGATGCTCTGCCCCCATGAAGACCCAGTCCCTTCTCTTGCAAACACACATGCTAGTGTCAGGGGCCCAACATAGATAGGTGTGCCTGCCTCCTGAGATCATCCATAGTGCTGATTTATGCAAACAGAGCTTGATTCTTTATTCTCGAAACCTTTGACCTGAAATGCTTAGGGGAAAAAGCATTGACTAGTTAATGCCATTGATAAAGTGGTGGGATATCATCCATTCCTTGGCGGTTGTTTCAAAAACAGCTCCCCACCCCCACATTTTGTCTTGTCAGTATTTCTCAATTTTGAAACCAGAGGTTAGCCACAGAACTTGGTATTTATTTCATGATGTATTTCCATTCAGGAACCCAGTGGTAATCACACTCCTCCTCAGTTGTCTCCATCACTTAGCCAAAGCACTTACACCACTGGTGGCTCCCTAGACGTTCCTCACATTATCATGCAGGGCGATGCAAGGAGGAGAAGGAATGAAAACTACTTTGATGATATTCCCCGATCAAAACTGGAGAGGCAGATGGCCCAGGTAAGGTATCAAAAGCCTCTGATCTGTTTGCCTTTCACCCATGTCAGGTAATGCATTCTAATATTGAACAGTAGCTTACGGTGGATGCTTGTTTTCTACACACACCAGAATTTTACCACTTTATGCCGTGCCTTTCTTTTCCTGCTGGCTTGAACTAGACTGAAACAGAAATTTCTGGGAATAGAGTGTATACACACATCCTTATTATCCATTCTTACTGAAGAAATTATGTCTGCTCTCATGGCACCCAGAAAATCTTTGCCCTAAAGGGAATAATACTGTGTCAGGATCTAGTCATAATGAAAATGAGTAATGATAAAAGTCTAGATTATGAAATGTACATTGGTTGGATAATGGGGGGACGTTGGGGGGAAGGATTAACTCTGTGTAATGTTGTTAATTTCCTCCCAAGTTTACACGTTTGTATAGAATTGTGCTACTGGGGCTAGTTGCCTCTTCTCATATTGTCACCCTGAAAGATTGGAAATGATGATGCTGCCTGACACAAATAATTGAAAAGAGACACCTGTCACTTTCGTACCTTTCCATGCTTTTGGTATGGATGTCCCTGTCTAGCCTGTCTTCTGCTCACTGCTGAGAAACTTGAGTCAGCCATAACCAAACAGTGGTGCTCTTCTTAAGGCACGTGCAGACAGGCAGCAAGCTGTGCAGTTTCACCGAGATTCAGAGATGTGGATTTGTTGACAACTGTTGGCAGAATCAACTCTTTTCATCCTCATTCTAGGTTCACACTGATGTGCTAAGAGTCTTCTCTCTGCCTCCCACACCTAAGATGAGAATCTCAAGGTGAAAATTTGACTGTAATCGCTTTGCATTGGTTGTTAAATATTTTCATCAACTGTTTGGTGAGATTCTGTTTCTAAAAGCTTTTGGTAAACATTCTATGCTGTAGCTCATGAAAGAAAAATGTGAGCATCTGGAAGCCGTGACTATTCTGCCTGCAAATGCCTTGGAGTGAGAGGGCCTGGGATATTGTGTTTCCTTTCAGTTTTCTCAATATTGAACTGTTCTCAAGGTCCTCTGGGCAGGGAATGGCAATGCTGGGGCTATGGAGAACTTCTTATTGAAGAGAAGTGGGAAATGTAGGAGAGTCAAGAAAAGAATAAATTTCCCTTTCCCTGTAGTTAGGTATTGTCTTTTAATCTTTATCACTGTTTTCCCTGGTGTTCTTTGTAAAAGGGAGTCTGAAAGCTTTTGTTCCCAAGCTGTTCATTTATTTCCTATTTGTTAATATTTGTGGATCACATATGTGGTTAAATTTCTCTAATGACAGCGTTCTAGAAACATGATTTGTTTTAACCTTGAATCATGTGGGTAAGGTAGGATAGTTCTTCCATGACATTAGCCATTGTTGACTTGTCAACTTTGGTAACAGAATTACCAATCTCAGCTGCTTGTATAATTTATGAAATTTCTCCACGTAGTGAAGTTTTTTCAAGACGGAATTAATTACTCTTCGGCCGATGGATGGACACTCAGAGTTAACCTAGCAAAAGCGCTCTTTTCCTTTCCTCCTGAGATTCACAAGCAGGGGCGGTGCCGTCTTTTGAATACCCCAAATCTTTTCTCTGTTACGTCAGTCGGAAATGCACCCCTGTCAGGAATTGTCTTGCTTTGAGAAAATTGAATGAATTTCTATCTGGCCAGGTGAGAAAAGCCCAAAAGTGGAAAGAAGGGTGAGAAAAGCGAGGTGATGGGATGTGGTGAGCTACAGAGAGCTTCTGTGAGAGTGTGTGTATTTACCTCATGTGTACGACTGACAGCGATGGAATGACCGATGGAGACATGGTCATTCAGCAACCAGGAGCTTATTAGAAGCTTTCTAAAATCCTGCCAATCAATAAACCCACTTTTGCTGCACAGAAAATAGGAGATAGCACTACGGTAATCTGATCCATAAGAAAAAGGGACTCTGGGATTACAACTCTTTAGGTTGTGTTAATTACAGTTTTTAAATTTGTTTTGAGGAAGCTCTCTAGTCTAGCAAGACCAAAAATCATGGAAAAATGAACGCATGCTTCTTAAAAATAGTGCCTTTCAAACTTTAACTGGACTCTGGGATTACAACTCTTTAGGTTGTGTTAATTACAGTTTTTAAATTTGTTTTGAGGAGGCTCTCTAGTCTAGCAAGACCAAAAATCATGGGAAAATGAACGCGTGCTTCTTAAAAATAGTGCCGTTTCAAACTTTAACCTGCCAAAATATAAAATACTCAGTAAATTTGTTGTCCAACTGTTCGATTTATGTCACTTTTCCACCACTCAACCAGTCAATTGATTTTTTTTTTCTTATTCCTTTTTCTGGTCATTGCTGTAATATTTTTTGAAATCCATTGGCTTTTTTTAAACAACCTGTTATGCTCTTTGTAGACCATATTCTTTCCTGAAGTTATATGTTTAGCCAATCAAGTTGAGCTTTCCTGAAGTTATATGCTTAGCCAATCAAGTTGAGCCTTCCTAAAGACTTGAATTAGCAATTAAAATTCCTGTAAGCAAGCAGCTAGTTACACCTCCTGTGAACCAGGAGCTCGGTTCCTGTGGTTCTTTCCTTCAGGGCGTCTCCCAAGAGGTTTACTGCAGCTTGGTTAATGCTTGCCTAACCTGTGTCTGTTTCCCACTGAAATGCAGAAGTCCACCTTCAGGCTTTCTTTTTTACCTACTAAGAGAAAGGAGAATGCAGTTGAGAGAAAATCACCAGGACAGATTCATGTTCTTAGAACCGCCTCTACTTCTTCAGGTTTAACTGAGAACCCACTAGAGTGATGTGGAATTCTAGCCCAAGGCCAGAAACCTTGGAGGCTACGATAATTAGAGGAGTTTTGCCTTCTTAAGGTCTGCTCAACTAATGTTTGAAAGTGCTTTGCTTAACTTGGAAAACCCAATGCTTAAAGTTAAATTGAGATCAATTTTTTAATGTCTATCCCACCTATCAAATTTCTTTGTTAGCAAATATTTAAAATGTAACACTAGAGTGGTGTTTAATTGCTTGTTTTCAGTTTGAACCAATATTTTAAAATACCTGTCTTGGAATGCAGAGGATTTGCAAATATTGTGGCTGTTGTTTGCTTTTATTCTGATATAGCAATATTCTGACATCAAATTATCTAAAATGAATACGTGAGAAACAAAATTGAGTTCAGCACTAACAGCATTTTCTAAACTACTGAATGTAATGATGTAAATACATCTAAACAATGGGTTTTCTATCTTGTTGAAAACATAGCTTCTGTAGCCTATAAGTCTAAATTGGACTCATTTGCCCAAAAGTTCTAAAATGCTCCCCCATTTCCATATCCCTAATAAATGTTGCAGTCACATTTGTATAATTATGCCTTAATGTGCATAATGCTTTTAAATTTTCAGAGTACTTCAACATCTGTTATATCATTTTAGCACAAACAAGATGTCCCACACATTATTAATGTGCATATAGCACATGGCTATAATTATGCCTTAATGTGCATAATGCTTTTAAATTTTCAGAGTACTTCAACATCTGTTATCTCATTTTAGCACAAACAAGATGTCCCACACATTATTAATGTGCATATAGCACATGGCAGATCAGCTTTTGATCTGAATTTGGTGGAGATGAGATAGTAACTGTAAGTATGGGAAATATATCAGGAGGAAAATATTTCCAGTATTTAGGACCTAATTGCAAACTTTGGAGGTTTTAGACATGAATGATACTTAGAAGAAGTCAAAGTATTCTTAAAACAAATAATAAAGGAGAGTGATAGAATTAATAAGGTTTAAGGGCCACATCCCTCAAATCTATTTTTTTAAAAAAAAGGAAAAAGTTTCCAAATGCTGAACTTACTACCATTTATAGAGGCCTCCATTTAAAGAAATACATATGGAGAAATGAAATAGAATTTGTGTTTTCACATGATAAAATAGAGAGTCCTCAATAGTAAGAGAAATGCATATCATTGCACAAACTTTTTTTTACATATTAGTGAGTAAAATCCATAATGTAGAAGTTCTTGTGTTTTGAATGCTCTCATCTAAATAAAACGATAACATCGTTGCCTGGGGTAAGGTATTAGGTACTATCAAAACTCTTCCTACATTGTTTCTAAATTATTAGAAAGTCAATTCACCTGAAAGTCTAATATTTCTTGATCTGAACATGTTACTTAATAAGTATGACTAGATCAAATTTTTCTTTATTTGAAAGCACTTTACATATTATATTAGTTGTACAAATGTTTGTTCTTTTGATATAATGAAGAGAAATAGAAGCTGAGCCATCTGGAAGCCCTGCTGTGGCCAGGTCCTGGAGTTCCACATGCAATGTCTTACCCAGTCCTGACTATAGCCTACTTACATGGTAGGAGGCCAGGGGAGGTGAGCACTTAGCCTCACTGCTGTGAATGGCAGAGCCTGGACTCAGCCTGGTCTGCCTGAACACAGCCTTGATCCTCTGTAGCCCCTGGTGCCCTGTGGGCTGTGTCTGTATTAAAACAATATAAAACATTTTAATAAGAGCTCGACAAGTACTAATTTCCCGTGTGCTATTATTGATTACACTTATGGAGGCACAGCGATCAGAAGATAAAATCACTGGTAGTTTAGTGGAAACTATTGAATCAGCTCATGGTTATCACATGCAAAACTGCAATGGTTATTTGTTGATCCTTTTAGTGGAGATCTTGAGCATCTCGGCAGGACTCTGCCCTTCTCCCGTGTGCATGAAAAGCTTTGTATGTAGATGTAGGTTTACTCTGTGTACTCTGTTTACACTGACGTTCTTGCCTGTGGTATTTTTCCAGATAGTGGATGCTGGCTCCTTAGTGGCTTCTTCAGTTGTTCTGATTTGGTCTCTTTTTAGCTGCATGACCTAGATCAAGTCATATGGTGTCTCTGAATTTCAGTTTTCTTCTCTTTAAAATGTGGATGATGCCTGCTTCTCAGGTTTGTGTGTATCAGACAATTTATGTGAAAGCATATTCTAAACTGTAAAGCACTGTATGTAGATAGATAGATAGATGATATGACTGTCAATTCAGATATGTCACCTGTCAGTCCCTAATTCAAAGGTCCTTGATTCATTGTAGGGCTAAGTAATGCCAAAGGTATTAGAAAGACAAGTGCTCAGGTGATTGTAGCATTCTGTAAAGACCATCTTTTCGTTCTAGCATTATCCTTGCTTAGAATGTATATTGAGAATCAAATTGGGATTTTCCCCTTTATTATTTTATTGTGTAAATACAAATTCTGCCAAGAAGCATGTATCACAATCAGAAGGATCCATGTAGAATGATCTGAAAGCCAGGGAAAACAGAGGACATAGATGGAATCCTTCTCTGCCGATTCAGGTTACAAAAGTAGGTAGCAAAGGTTATCTTACAGTAATAACAGGTAATTATTGAAACATGGTTAGATAAAACATTAAATGAGGGCCGGCCCAGTGGCGCACTGCGCTGGTGCGCCAGTTGGGAGCGCGGTGGCGCTCCCGCCGAGGGTTCAGATCCCACATACAGACCGGTTCCCGCTCACTGGCTGAGCGAGGTGTGGGCGCAGCACCGAGGGTTGCGATCCCGTTACCGGTCCCGGTCCTGGTCCGGTACGGTCGCGACACAGAGGGTTGTGATCCATTGCCGGACACGAAAAAAGACAAAAAAGGAAAAAAAAAAAAAAAACATTAAATGAAATGGAAGGGATTTTTTCCTTAAATAAAATTTAGAACTTTTTTGAAATACATATTGCACAAAATTGTTAGCTAGAGAAGCATCGATATGCCAGAAGGACATGTGGCACACGCTTAACTATCTCTGGGAAAGAAGAAAGATAGTAATTTTATCTTTTTACATTTTCCCTAAGAGAGAAGGCCTGTTGTTACTGGAACTTCTACCTACCGCTTTGGCATGGGAATTTATAGAATCAACCTCCAGAAAATAACACAACTATGTTGAAAGGAATAGCATTTTACAAAGTGATTTTATTTTCCCAAACTAAACAAGTTTTCTTATTACTGTGTCACATAAGGGTTTTTTTTCTGGCAACTGGCTAGTAGGGGGATCCAAGCTCTTGACCTTGATGTCACCAACATGACCCTCTAACCAACTGAACTAACCAGACAGCCCTCAGATTTTTTTTAATGTCCATAAGTTAGTGGCTAGTTTTTAATTTAGATTTTCATCACATAGCCACTACTCAGAAAGGCTCACCCTGTCCATGATTTCAAAATTTTCTTCTGTGAAGGTCTAAAGAGCAGCTCCTAACACTTAAGCCCAGACAGATATATATAAAATCACAAAAGAAGGCGAAGAATAGACTCAGTAAACTTCCATTGAGAGCTTCCGATGTGACAGCTTGTCAAGTTGACAAGCTGACACACCAGCTTCAGAGATAGTTTGGTATGTTGATGATATCTGTGCCCTGTTTCAAGCCAGGAACTCTAGACCAACAGCCGTCTATTACCAAAGGCATCACCAAGTGTAAGTGGAAAATGGTGCTTTTGTATTTGGAATTTAAACCTGCATATCTTGTTTATCAATGTGGTCAGTTAATTGCCTCTTCTCAAAATATACCTTGCTCTACCTGTGACAACTTTGGGGTTAGAAATTCCAATATGATTAGTGTCTTTCAGGCAATGGTAATTCCAATATGGTTAGTATCTTTTGGATCCTATACATTGATCTTAATAATTGGAAGAAGTGGGAAAATCATTCAGATGGATTCTTTTTTAGGTTTTGATAGTCATCTTACAAGTCTGGCTTCTTTCATTCTCTGTCAAGTCCATCAAGGAGGCAAATTAGAGGGAGGTGGTTCTGACAGACCCTAGGCAGACCTACACCCCTGCAGTCATTTTGCTAGAGAAGCTCCGATGTGTGCACCCCCCTCCATGTGCTGGTGCTTAACCAAGGTGACTGTTTCCAATTAAAATCAGACCATGGATTTTTTTTAAAAACATCAATAGAAAAGATTCTATTTTCAACTGAATAAATAAGAAATCTGACAATATATAAAAACCCTATTTCAGTGGAATTGACCTTGTGACATTTAGTAGTGCCGCAGGCTTGTTGACATTGAGGAGCATGTTCACAAAGAGGCGCACCAGGCTATTTTTCCACTTGTTAAATTTTTGGAATGTTTCTCATTATATTCAGCCTAGTTCTTGGGTCCACAGGTCAGCTTGGGCTGTTTTAATCTGACTTTGCTAGACTTTCAAGGGTAGATTTTCTTTTTCCAATGTTAAAAATAAAGAGAAGGTTCTAGAGGAAACAGGGCTGATTATGTAGTCCCATCTCAGTTAATTCTGTTTGTGTATGACTGAAGTAATTTATCAGTAAGGACCCTTTTGAATGCATGTAAGTAACAAAAATCCAACTCAGCGTGGCTTAAGTGGAAAGGGACATGTATCAGAATCATTCCACTGCAGAATCCAGGGGGTCCTGGTTCCAGCTGCTCTATGCCACCGTGCTCTCTGGCTCTCCCAGTTGTGGCTGCTCTCTGTGGCACGGCTGCTCTCCTCTGGGTTGGTTCTTTTCCCAGACAGGCTTTCTCTACATGTGGGGAGTTTCATACTCAAATCCTGTTCAACTTGAACCTACAAGTGAGAGAGCTTATCATCCCAAGAGTTCCCCCTGAAAATGTCCCAGTATTGAGTCCCATCAGTTCAGATCAACCTGGTTTTGATCTCTTGTCTGTCTCTGGGCTAATCACAAAGGCACGCGTGTGCGTGTGTGCATGTGCGTGCATGCGTGCATGTGTGTGTGTGTGTGAGAGGGAGAGAGAGAGAGAGAGAAGCCAGGCAGAGGTCACATGTCTTGGAGGGGGTAGGCTTAGCTCCACCTGAACCCTGTAGACTGAGGGGTAGGTAGTAGCTCCTCCCATGGACAGGCAGGGAGCTGTTACCAGAAGTGGGGTTGGTTTCTAAGCAGGCAGAAATAGCAATAGCGGGCACCTGAATAAGCCCACTTTTACTTTCGGATTCTGAGAGTGTCTAATGGAAAATTGTTACATCACATGGGTATTGATTTCCTTTTTTCATACTTAATTTGATGAGCTGTTTTGGAATGCCAGATTTGAAGTAGTGAGATTAGGGTTAAGAATCCCGTCTCTGATATTTGTTACCTCTGACCTTGGACGAGCCTATTAGCTACTCGAGAGCCTTAGTTTTCTTTTCTTAAAGTGAGAGTAATGCCCACTTCACATCATTGTTGTGAGGCACAAATAATGTAGTATTTGTCAAAGTATTTTTTACACTATGAAGCTGTACATTTGGGTTGTTTTAGAAATTATTATTATTTTTTGGAGATACCTTCAAGTTTTCTGCTATACTGTTTTTTCAACTGCCACTGGGAATAAATGCATTTTAAAGTAAAGATCATAGTATTTAGCTATATTTTATAAAACTATTTCTATTTTCCAACTTGTAAGCCCAAACAAATACCTCTCCACTGATATGGAAACAGTAGTTCTTATAAATACAGACACTTCCCAGAGGTTCTTATACACGATGTAACCTAGTTGGCATTGGAGCACTTTGGAAAAGGATTTATGGATGATATCCATACTTAAATACTTTGAAAATGTAAAATATCTTTATGAGTTAGTATATTTCAAAATATTTAATTATATTTTATTCAAAAAGATTTGCTTTCTCTTTTAGTAACGTGTATGTAGGGGTAAAGCCTGACTCTTCCTCAGTCATTTTTTATTCCCCTATAATTAAGCACTCCATAAATACTGTTGACCAAATTACATAAGGTTATAGGCACCATAAAACCACAGGGCTCTCGGACATGACAGACTGGACATCAATTGGGATGGTCTCAATTAAACCTTGTTTTCCATATTTTTCACAAGGGTAAAATGGGGAAATAAGGAGGTCTCAGTAAATACCACTGAATGAATGGCTTTGTCTAATACCTCTTTTTTACCAGAAGCAAGAAACGAATGTTGAGCATATAGTCAATAGATGGGTTTAAGTCAAGAAAATGACAGCCTCAGTTTGCAAGAACAGAGCATAACATATATTTTCACGAGATGTTACAGGCAAAGAAAAACATACTTTGCAAAATCTAGTTTCTTTGTAGCAATTCATGTTATGATAAAAAGGCTGATTGCCGCTTTTCTGAATGAGTTATTAATATTTCTGCTTTTTAGTCATCCTGAAAAATGTTTGTATCAGTAGTGATGACATCCAAACTTTGAGGTGCAAAATCTAGTTTCTTTGTAGCAATTCATGTTATGATAAAAAGGCTGATTGCCGCTTTTCTAAACGAGTTATTAATATTTCTGCTTTTTAGTCATCCTGAAAAATGTTTGTATCAGTAGTGATGACATCCGAACTTTGAGGCAGAACAAGTAAAATAGCCTATCTTGCTATAAACAGCATGATCCCAGTTGACTTAAATGCCCTGCAACTTCCGGAGAACCTGAGGAGCTGTATATCGAGATCTGGATTGTACGAGCAATGTTCTTTTTCTTCTCTGCTCTATTTTTTTCCCATGAAAAAATTGCATAAATAATTGTGTAATGCCATTTAGGGCTACAACTATCATATTAGGGAATGCAGGTTATATATATTGTCTCTACAAATGAAAAATAGGCATACCATAAGCCTATAGTTCTCCCCTACTTTGGCAGCTGAGGACTTATTTTATGTGCTATCAGTACCAGAATCAGAGTTAACAAGGAAAGAAAGAAGGAAAGGAGGGAGGGAGGGAGGGAAGCAGGATGTGGAGGAGGGGGATGAGGGGGAGGGGAGAGAACCTTAAACTTGGGTAGGCAGTACTGGAATTTATATCATGCCAGTGGACTTATGATAGGACCAGACGTGTTGCTGACTTCCTCCTACTTTTGACAGTTTGATTAATGCTGACACCAGCAATAGTGGGTCACACACGCAGATGTAGTTGGAGAAACAACTGTTGGCTTAGCTTCTCCCTACTGGTAGGTGATTACTGATCTGCCCAAGAATCTTCCCCATAGACACAGAGGAACATCACAGTCACGAAGCTTTGGAAGGACTGCTCTTCAAAAAGGTGGAGAAATGACAGGAAGCATTTTTTTGAGTCCAGCATTCCCTGCAAGTAAAATCGTTCATCTGAAACCTTTTATAAAAAGGGTCAGTGGTGTATTTGTTTCTTTCTTTCACTGTTTAGAAGTAGAAATAAATAGACACGGACACTGAACTTCAGAGGTTGACAGTGTAGCTGAAGAGAAGAATCTAAATCCCATGCAGTCATTAGAGGGCTGAGTGTGTATCTTGAAACTCACCCAAGAGGACAGGAGGAGGCTCGTTCTTCTGTATACAACACTGGGACAGATGAAATGATCAGAGGCTGGCCTGCAGCCTCTGGGCAACGCAGGAGAAACGAGGTTCTGAATTTCTGATTTCCAGGCAGAGTTCAGTTTGTGCCCATGGAAGAAGAAGCCGCGGGGCTGTCACTGCTGGAAGAAAATATACATATGGGGGGCTGGGTGCATTATTCCTTGACTGCACTGAATTTGACTCCATCCTTTGACAGATCTCATCTCATCCAAGTCTCTGCTCCAGGAGCCGCTGAGCTACTGACCAAGGCTTCCTTTGTTAGGTTGCCCTTTTTTTTCTGCCTTTGAAGCTGTTTTGTTTGCTCTTCAAGTTTGTTTTCATTTTATTTTAGAAGTGCTGTCATCCAAGAGAAGGAATGGACTTCATTATTCTCTTAGCTTTCACTCTGAACCTTTCATATTTCTCATTGAATTTTTTCTGGTCAATTTCTAAACACCCTGAAGTGTGAAAGTATTATGACAAACATAAGGGAGAAACAGAGGAAAAGAGGAAAGCCTTTTTTTTTTTTCCAGGGCTAGAACAAGGCAGAAATTTTCATCTGTAATAGAATCTGACTGGAGGGATCTATTTATAAAAGTTTCTTTATTAAACTAGCTACCCAACATCAGCAAACTCCCAGAAGGTTTCCAGAGCCTAATTGGTGTTGTTGAATAGATGGAGCTGTCACCAGCTTGTTCTGTTCCGAGACCCACCATCAGCCTCTCAATCCCGGGTTACTACTAATTCTGACAGTTCCCTTATACATTGATTAAAAGCAGGGGTGGTTGCTATTTACTTTGTGACTCGTGCCTTGTACACAATAGGTGACCACTAACTACCTTTGAATGAATGTCAGGGAGATAGGTTCTTATGCTCCAAACGTTTTTCAAATTTTAAATTTCTACTTGAAAGTATAATTCTTTTACAATGTGGGAATCGTAGACTAGATTTGGATATTATCTGCTGTGGTGCTTGGGGAAGGCTTTTCTGAGAAGGTGACATTAGAGTGGAACCTGAAGGAGGTGAGGGAGTTAGTCCTGTAGTATCTGAATCGTAGACTAGATTTGGATATTATCTGCTGTGGTGCTTGGGGAAGGCTTTTCTGAGAAGATGACATTAGAGTGGAACCTGAAGGAGGTGAGGGAGTTAGTCCTGTAGTATCCGGGGGAGGAATGTCTCAGGCAGATGGAGAAACAAGTGCAGAGGGTTTAAAGCAAGAGTGTGCTTTGCTGTCAAGAAGCGAGTGAGTGAGGGGGTGGTAGGAGAGGCGAGCAGGGAGGTGAGGCAGAACGGGTGTCATCGTTACGACTCTGAGTTCTCTGCTGGGTTAAATGGAGCTGAGTGGCATGATCCGGCTTTCGTTTTCAATGGGTCATTTTGCTCTGGTGTGGAGAATAGACACTGAGGGACAAGGATGAAAGCAACAAGACCAGAAGCTAATGGAATGATCCAAGTGAGAAAGGGTAGTGGCCTGGACCAGGTACTGATAGGAGGGTGAGAAGATTCTAGAAGGAGATTCAGTGGGATTGAATGTGAAATTGTGAGAGAAAGGATGGCTCCAATAGTTTGAGACTGGGCAACTGGCTGAGATCCTATTAAATGTCAAAATAGAGGTGTCGGTTATGCAGCTTGATGTCCAAGTGTTGAGTTTAGGGCAGAAGTCTGGGCTGGAGATAGAAAACTGGGAGCCAGTACTGGATGAGACCTGGTATAGCCAAGAAGGACTAGAGAGGGATTGAGGGCTGATGCTCCAGGAATGGTCAGATAATAGGAACCACGAAGAGTCTAAGAAACAGGAGGAGTGATCAGCAGTGTCGAATACATCAAATAAACCCCTTCCCTCGGCTGAACATCATCCTCAACCTCCTGCTCAATTTCTCTTTAAGCGAAACTCCCCAGGAGGTGTCTGTACGGTCTCCACTTTGTCTTTTCCTGTACTTACCTGAGCCCACTCTACTGAAAATGAAATAGCCTTTCCTTCTCCCCCAGAGAGGAATGTTCACAGAGCAGCCTGCCCTTCCTCTGTTCTGTGTGACAAGCATGTATACAGGTGATGGGATTCACGGGGACGTGCGAACCCTCTCCCCTGCCTCCCACCCAAGAAGCGTGCATGTGCCCTAGGAGGGCTGAGTGGGGCTTGAAGGAAATCTCCTGTCAGGACCTGCACTTGGGGACCCACCCTCTACCCCAGCACAGCCCTCCAAAGAACTCACGCAGGGACACTGTAGAACCTAGGCTGGGCCACCTGCTGCACAGAGGGCATGGGAGGCCACATTAGTGTTAGCTGAAACACAGTGACAACCATCAGAGAGAATTCAGCACAGCTGGACAAGAAAGAAGCCCTTGTCCTCCTCTACCCCTCCTCCCCAACTAAACACATGAAGGAGGAAGAGCTTTGGGTGGAGACATCCAGAGACAGACCACACCACTCCACCCCACTCCCTCCAAACAGAAGAGCAGGGGAGGAAAGGACAAAGTGCAGGTCAGTCTCTGTCACCCTTCTCGGGTTTTATAAGCCCCAAGACTGGTATGTGATGAGGGAGGGGAAAGTTTGAATCAGCTATGAGATGGGATTTTATACAAAATGAGTTCTTCATGACTCAAAGTGACCAGTCTGCCCAAAATGTTAAGTGACCCTGTGCTCATCGGGGCAGGAAGACTGGCCATGGCCCATTTGGGAGTAATGATTAGAAAAGAGTAAAACTTTTAGGTGTTTGGACCCCTGTAGAATTGAGACTGTTCCACGAACAGTTTACAGTTAGATATACTTGTTTTAGGATCTGTAAAACAAGCTCAATATAACTAGAGCTTCCTCTGCCTTCTAGTGAAGTCAGTACCAGGCTCCCACTCCTTCCCAGCCATACCAGCAGGCTGACACATTGTGCCACTCCCCCGTGTGACCTTAGTAAGCCACTTAACCTCTCTGAATGTCTGTGTCTTCATCTATCAGATAACAGGTGGTACCTGGGCTACTACCAGCACTAGAAATGTGTGAAAGTTGTAGAAGATATGATTTATGTAAAAGAATTAGCTGAAGACTGTGGGTAGGAGCGCTGAACAGGTCAGGAGACCCTAGAAGTATGTGTGGTGCCAGTTCAGTGGGTAAACCAATTAAAGCATGGAGTTAATATATTTACATCAGATGACAGCTGTTGCAGACAAGGCCAGGAGGGTGAATGGACCCAAGACTTAACTTGCTAGAGAATTAAGTTTTGAAAGTTAGGAAGAGGAAGATTCCCCTATGGAGAAAATAGTATGAAGTTTAGAGAAGGAACAGAGAATAGC
Source organism: Galeopterus variegatus (assembly GCF_000696425.1). Lineage (NCBI taxonomy): Eukaryota > Metazoa > Chordata > Mammalia > Dermoptera > Cynocephalidae > Galeopterus > Galeopterus variegatus. Next base: position 576,939 of record NW_007726938.1, on the reverse strand, counting down.
AGAGCTGGTTTATGTGGGAGGTGGTTGGAGGTGCCTTTGGGTCAGACCTTGGAGATCTAACTTCCTTAACAGAATGCTGGTTACCTGACAATCTGTCCCCAGCAAGCCATCCAGATGGCAGAAGGGATGGAACGCAAAGGTGTAGGTGGGCGGGGACGTGCTGTTGTAACTGGAGAGATGTTAAATCTCTTGTGAGCATTTCTGGAGGGTGGGAGTGAAGGAAACGTTTAGCCAGGGATAAGCTTTCTGTCTCATAATTTGTTCTTTGCTGGGTTTCTAAACTATGTCGTGGTTATGCGCTTATCTCTTTCCTGCAATGATCTTTCTACAGTCCACTTTTGAAATCTGGGGATACTTGCAGTGCTGGCTGAATATGTTTAGGCGCTCTGCCATTTTCTGTGATTCAATTTCACAATCTGTCTCATAATTTGTTCTTTGCTGGGTTTCTAAACTATGTCGTGGTTATGCGCTTATCTCCTTCCTGCAATGATCTTTCTACAGTCCACTTTTGAAATCTGGGGATACTTGCAGTGCTGGCTGAATATGTTTAGGTGCTCTGCCATTTTCTGTGATTCAATTTCACAATGTCTTTTAGAATGATGGAAATCAGGAAAAGAACTCTGAAATGGTCAAGCCAAGACCTCCGTCAGTTTATTTGATGGTTTCTGCTGTAATTCCTGGGAGGAGGTGTTGGTTAGTTTGGCATTTTGTTCTGAGCAAACAATATTGCCTCAGGTTGTTAATGGTGTGGTGGAGAGCCCAAATTATAGAGCTGATTCATTAGACTCACAAATCTTGTTCCCAAAAGTTTCTGCTTGAGTAACAGAACTGAGCTTCTCTGACCCCATCTCTCGCTGCCCCAGCCTCCTTCCTGCCACCTCCACCCCCAGTCCCACTGCTGGGTGGCACAGTGACACTTCTGCCTTTGTTAACCACAGAGTTTTGCCCTTGAGAATGCTGGAGGCATAAATATCTTCTAGGTTTATCAGATGGAGCAATGACTAAATGAGGAAAGTCATTTTATTGTGTCATTTGCTCTTGGTCATTGAAGATAAGAAAATAAAAATGTTTCACCTCTGTTAAAGGTTTTTTCTCATCTTTCTTAAAGTTAATGAAAATATTTATCCTCTGAAAGTAATGACATGAAGAGGGAGGGTACCTCTGTTCTTTCTGGCAAATGTTAAACACAGTTTGCTTTTTCCACGATGTGAATTTATTAGTACTTTACCTTGATATAACACTAATGCATAAATGGTTTTGTTTTTTGTCTGAAAGTAATGACATGAAGAGGGAGGGTACCTCTGTTCTTTCTGGCAAATGTTAAACACATTTTGCTTTTTCCACGATGTGAATTTATTAGTACTTTACCTTGATATAACACTAATGCATAAATGGTTTTGTTTTTTGTTTTTTTTTCCAGCCAACCCAAAATGTTTTTTAAGCAAAAAGAATGACTTGGAAGTCAATTCTTAAAACTTGGGCATCCTAAAACATTTTTTGAGTTTTTCTTTTTAAAGAAATGTGATTCTTTGCATTTTAATATTTTCCTCCTTCTCTTCCTGGATGCTACCTTGGTAGCTACCATGTTTTAAATATTGACAAGATGAGATAGTTTTCTGTTTATATCAGCAGTCGTCTGTCTGTGAAATATGGACGAATCAGAACGCTGGATTTCCTTTCTCAGCGATCCATCAGGTTCATAATGTAAGGTTACAAATGGTTATTTCCTCTTCCTGAACTTGCACTATGTGATGTGTCGCAAAGTGTTGTCAATAGCTGTAGGTAGTGTGTCTGAGCAAAGCAGAAAATTTGTAATGTCTAGTGCCTCCTGAGATTCTTTGTCTATTGCACTTCATTTACTGTGCCTTGTGAATAGTTAATGTGCAAACATTGTCCTAAAATGAGAAACATACTTGGTTTTAAAGTCTGTGGTTAAAATTTGTCCCGTGTGAGTTTTGGCTTTCATTCCAGGCATCTGTGTTAACTTGCTTTTACAGGAACAAGGAAAAGGGTAAATTGATATATATATATATATACACACACACACATATATATCAGTGCTATTCTTCCCCAGTTTGTACTCCCATGTCCATGGGCTACTCAACCCTTTGTGTCTAATGATTCTCAAAGATTCATGTGCTCTATTTGTGAGAAATATTTGAGTATGATTTGCATGACATTCTGTATACATTTTAATGGAAATATGGGTGGAGGATAGCTGGGAGAGGCACTGTTACAGCTACAAAGTGGTTCTCAGCCTTTTTTCCATTTGATGATAACTGAATTGATCATTGGAATATGTGTGAAATTGTGGCGCATTTTACTCTGAGCTGCTTAATATTCAAATGTTCACATTTCACTTTTGCATACTTTAGAAAAATTTTTGTTTGGAAAGTAAACATTTTAAAGTTTGAGGTAAAAGGTTTTCATTTTTTACCTTTTGTATCTTAAAATGCCATCCTATTTTCACATCCTGATGAATTTCCCCATTGGATAGCCTGCTGTCTGAGAGGTTGAGACATTTGGTTGAGAATCACTGAGCAGAATTCTTGGGGTGGCATGCAAAGGCCTCTTTTGGGGTGCTGCATCAGGCCTATCCATCCTCCTGTGCATGGGACTCCTGCCTCTTGAGGATTGTGATGTCTATACATTGCCTGGCACTGGTACTCCTGAGACCCAGCAGTTCCTCCTGAACCTGTAAATGCTAACCACAGCTTTTGTGTGTTTGGAAGTGGCCATCTCTGCTCTTTACCATCAAAAGAAACAAATTCAGTATAACCAACTGCATTTGACCAAACTACCATTCTTTATTCTTGAAAGGTTTTTTAAAAGAACGGCCGCAGCCTCCTGCTTTTGTGTGTATGTGAATGTTTGTAGGAGGCCTTTTCCTTACATCCACATCCAAATATAAATACACACATTTATAAGCATGGAGCTATATGTAGCATTTGTCAAAGCCCTAGAGATTACAGACAGAAAGTGTAATCACACGTATCTATGTTTGGGTAGTCCATCTCTGAAACTTATCAGAATTATTGAAAGTAAAACCTTAAAGGAACAGTTGTCATTTAAAATCATTTTAGTTTTTTATTAAGTGTTCTAAAAAAATAGAGAATAATGTTTGTTAATATTCAGATCTAAATTTACAAGCAGGTAGGTGGAAGAAGTTCCTAGTAGAAAAGGTTTAAAAGCTTCTATTTAAAAAATCAATTAAATACTAATTTTTTTAAAATTTAAAAAGAATAATACAAGGCTTGGAAAATACCAAACCTTTTTGTTAATGTTAGAAAACCAAATCAGAATCATGCCTTTTTTTTTTTTTTTTTCCTTTTTGTCTTTTTTACTGACCGTAACGGGATCGCAACCCTCGGTGTCGCGCCCATACCCGGGACCAGCAATGGGATCACAACCCTCGGTGTTGTGCCCGCACCACGCTCAGCCAGTGAGCGGGAACCGGTCTCCACATGGGATCCGAACCCTCGGCGGGAGCGCCGCCACACTCCCAAGCAGCGCACTCTCCAGTGCGCCACTGGGCCGGCCCAGAATCATGCCTTTTAATTATTTAATGACATTAGGAAACTTTTTTCGCAAGAAGAAAATGAGAATATTGAGAAAGTTTTCCCCTTTGTATTCTCAGAGGATAGAGAATATGTAACATTCAGTTTCCATTTTGAGGGGAGAGAGAGGTATGATGTGATCTGTTTTAGAATTTGCCTTAGGTGTCTGGTGCATATGAACTTAAACCTTGCAGCTATTTACTAACTTTTGAAATAACACAAAGTTTAAAAGCTGCATTTTGGAATCTGCTATCTAATAAAAACCTATCTATAGGCTTCTGTGAATTTTTGTATGCGTTATAACTAAATTCAGTTAGTGGTTTTCATTTTTTAGCTGGTGGTACAAGAGAATGTTTAATTATGTATTAGATATGGCCCAATTAGCATTCTTCAAACTCAACCAGACTGTGAATTTATAGGTGGCAGTTAACAGACACCTGTTGAGCAGAATCAGTTCTCCATTTAAAACTCTAATCTCAAATTACGTTTTCCCTTTATGTTAGAAGGTTAATTTTTATTGGAGTTTTTCTCTCTGTTTAGTTGATGTCCCTTAGCGTGTTTATAAAAAACTGAAAAAGCCTTAAGGCATACATATAAAAATAATAAATACCAAATAAATGAGGTGTCAATGATCACATTTTTGGAATATTAAGACATTCAAATACATGAGCCTAAAGGCAAGATTTTCTCTAAGTATTTTAAGCTCTAAAGAAATAGCCTGAAGACATTTATTAAGAGTTCATTGAATCATTCTAATTTCTCTTCTGTAATTACTTAAGGAAGCCCTCTAAAGACCACTGTGTCAGTTATAGTTTAAAATATGACAGATTCTACCCGAAACTTTTACTACTTTATTTTTTTATTCTAATTAAATATTATTGCACCATTGTTACCCATGTTTAGATCTATTTTTGATTATAAACCATTATTTGAGGCTCATTAATTCTTGGATCTTTTCATTTTTGTTTAATACTTAATGAGCATTTTTTTAAAGTGGGAAATTATTAAATTTGATTAAAAACTTTGCCTGAGGAAATACAGGTGTTATGTAGACATGAATGTACTATTCAACCAGACCTAACACTGGGCTTCACAGTTCAAAATTATTTTACATACGAGACAAAAATCTGTGTAGCAACTACTCTACTTAACTCCTTCTAGCTCATTCCTGGTGTAATTCAGCCTCTCAGAGGGTTGAGACCTAAGGCACCCTTGTTCTCTGAACTCTTGTTTTTACTGGCAGTCAACCAGGTAAAACTGAATCCCAGCCAAGGGCCAAGGTCATACCTTTCCTTTGCAATAGTACAATGTTAAGTCCGGGTGGTAGAGTTCATCTGTTTCCACTAAATTAATTCCAGAGAGAAAAATCAATGTCTATAAATTGAATCTTCTAAATATTCTTAGATCAAAGGTTTAAAAAAAAGAGAGAGAGAGAGCGATATAGAGAGAAGTTAATGAATTTCCGGGAAGAAAAGAAATTTATATTCTTATAAATTCAATCTTAAGAACATTTTTCCCTCTGTTTGAAAATAAATTTTTGAAAAGAGCACTGAGTATGACAAAACTCAGTGTCTCCTTCCAGAAAGGTAGATTCATTTCTTGCAGGGAATTTTAAAATATTTGGATTAGAGCAGTGTTTCAAGGTCACAAAGAAAATAAAGTAAGGATTATATTTCTCTTCCCTCTAAGTATCTCCCCTCATAGCACCTAGGGGACGCCCTATCAGATCACTCTGGATTCAAAGCAGGTGGTTTGTGATTTTGGACAAAGTAGAGCTATAGGAGAGCAGACGATGGCCCTGTTTAAACAGAGTTGAATGGATGTGCTGCTAATTTCTTCAAGTGGTTATCAAATAAGAGATCGCAGTGATTTCCAAACTGAGGTTGGATGTGCTAGGGCTTGTTATTTCCAGAATGGCTGCTATAACTTATGTGGATGATATAAATATTTGGATCAGCATTTGGCTGTAGTTCTGCTTTGAGTGTATGGAACCCACATTAAAGTTTAATTATCTTAAGTGCTTGAGTTAATTGAACAATTAGAGAATGAGTTTGCATATGATTTGCATGCTTAATGTACTAATGTGAAATGTCCCCATAACCCTAGCTTCACCCTACCCATTCCCACCCCCAGCCCATTTCCAACACTTGCCCTGCAACCCATGGTATCCCCAGTTCCTGCCATGTCTGTTCAGGCTTTTTTGAAATCTGCCTGTTGAGCTTGGCCAAGGCAAACCTCAGCTGAACTATCATAGGGCTAACATGAAGATCTGATGCTTGGTTTGAGTTCTCACATCAGCAGACACTGGATCGAAGGATCTTTTGATGTCAACCAGATCCTCTTTTTGTATCATTCCACGGAGTTGCGTGCAAACTTCTGTTGTTCTGTTAACAGTGTGACCTGTGACTTAAATGTACAATACCTGTTTGCTACATTGTTGCTTTATTGAGGGAGGGGGGAGTAGAGAAGTTTAATGGGGGGGATTAGATGATTTGCTAGATTAGGGGAGAGCTTTTATTTGGGGAGAGCTGCATGTTTCCAGAATTTTAAGCTATTATCACTTAAAGGTTATTACACTCAGCTTCAAAATGATATTGATGTTACATTTTAAATTTTATAGTAGTTTTTTTGTGAGCAAATCACAGCCAGTTGAAATCAAGACTGGAGAGAGAATAAAGATCTGAACATTTGAGAGAGAAGGAAAAGAAAAAAAAATCAAAATAGGAAGCCAGAGAAAAACTTAATCCTAAAGTTAATTGCAGTCAGTTATTGCATTTACAGAATAAAAATTCATATAAATATAAAGAGAAAAACTCAAGAATGAGTTGGGGCGAGTCATAAAACAGACAGAAATGTGAAAGTTAATATTACAGGTGAAGTCAACAATATCGACAGACAGGGAATAGGAGGATGATGCAATAAGTAAATGAGCAGCTAGAACAAAACTAACCTGGAGAGGAGCTCAGAACAGAGCGTGAGAGAAGAGCTAGAGGCGCCCCGACTGGTCGCACACTACACTGAGCAGCCAAGGAAGCAGAATGATGCCAACTCTGCCCTTCCTGGGCTTGGAAGTGACCCATATCAAGGAGAAATGCTTCAGGCTCTCTATGAAAAAGCCTGTGCATTCCTGAAGTCCTCTAACTAGGACTTTCTATCATTGGCAGCTACCTCATATTCCACCTAATGTCAGTCCAAACTGCACGGAGAAAATGGAATGATAGTCCTCTTCCCCAAAACATGCACATTATTTAGGCCATTCCTGGAGAACTGTGGTTCTTAACCTTTTCAGTTTCTAGATCCTTTCAAAGCATCTATGAAAGCTATGCACTTCCTTTCTCTCCCAGAACATGCACCTACATCCAAAATTTTGCATTCTTGTCCTGGACTCCTTGAAAAGCCTCCTTAAAAAATGGTGCAGTGTGTCAGTGCATTTGCTAGTAGTTCTATGGAACTTGGTCTCTAACCAAAGTTTTCTTTGGCTTTGGAGCTCATGAGACCTTTTTGTACTCTTTCCAACTCCCAAGAAAAGTAATTTCTTATAATTCTATAAGGTCAGCCATATCCAGGTGAGAAGAGAGTGGTTTTGGAAGTCTGCCTGTTGTCTAGTTTTAGCCATGTTCATTTGAGAACAAAGAACTGAATTTTGAAAAATCAGAATCTTTATGAAAAGAATAAGAAATATCCCATGTGTAAATACATAAATCAGCTTAGAGCCCCGAAAAGACCTGTCAACAAAGGCCTTTGACTTTATGACACTAAACTATTATAGTAATAAAACAGGTTGAGGCTAACCTTATGGACAATAATAAATGAAATGAAGGATGACCTTCTGTTGCAGGTCTGTCTTAGTGTACATATGTATCATATGACATATCATTATATGTGAATGTGCTTGTATTTCTGAGTCAGGATCCTCGAGTACATGCATATGCACATATGACCAAACTCAGCATTTAAATGTTGCCTTCATTGGTGCTTTAGGTTTTCTGAGAAAGGTAGCTGCATACACCCAAGACAATCACAGTGGCACTATATCAATACAATTGAATTTGGACAAGAGAAACTAGTTGTCACCCATTAGTAAGCTGTTCTTTTAAAATTTTGTTTAGTATCATACTTACAATTATCATTTCTCCAGAGACATAAAATTATTCAAAGTATACGATACATGATATATTTGGGAACTGAAATTTATGCAGATGTATATTCTAAATGTAAAATCAATTCAGATTAAAAATTTCAAAGTCAAGTTTGAAAACAGATAAAAAATTATTTCAAAGATTGTACGTTCTTTTCTCTTGTACCAGAAAATTATGAAATAGTGAATCATTTATTAATATCTTCATATTTGGTTTAAAACTACTTAGTTTAGGGTGTCATTCTAAAAGCAGAAAAATTCAACTTCACACCTCAAAAATTAACTCAGCTTTGGGAAATATGATGCTAATACATATAAAAATGTAATGACCAGTAAAAGTATTTATATACATATAATATACTCAAATACATTCGCACATTGACAGCACCCATCTATAAGGTGAACATAGAGAGGCAAACTATAGGGAATGAACTTTGCTTAGTGCTCATGTTGCGTCTAGAATAAATGTCGTTTTCAGACAGGGGACTGGGGAGAACCTTCCATTACCTTGCGACCTCCAAATGAAGCCACAGCCTCGACTCCTGTCCAGTACTGGCAGCATCACCCAGAAAAGCTCATCTTCCAATCGTGTGATTACAAAGCTTTTGTAAGTTACCCTGAATTCAGTATTTGGATACAAATGGGGATGGAGATTATGTTTCTGGTTTGTTTGCATTTATATTGAAAATATACCAAAATGTCCATCACTTAAATTCCTAAAGGGGTTTCCCCTTCTCTTTTTCTTAAAATAACATTTTATCCAACAATAAAGTCCAAATAAGTAAAGCTTTACAACCCTTTTAATCTCGTAAGCTTAAGGTCTGTTTTGCCTTCTTCTGATATTGTTGTGGATTTTAAAAGAAATGTGATAAAGCTCAATCTTAAAAATGGAAATGAGTATAAATATAGCACATATATATGTCCTCCCTCACCAGTGATTGCAAAATGTTGGGTCTACCGTGTCATGTAAATACCAGATTCTTTTCATGTCATCAATGGGATTATATTACTGGTTTGTTTGTTTTAGAAGAGGGGGAGTGGTTATGCTTAGCCAAGAATTGTGAGTAATGTGAACAGGTAAATGTTCAAAAGATATTGTAGGCTTTGAAGCTGCTGGTTGCCATGACTACAGCAGAAAAAGTGGCTGAACCCTTGGCAGCACACTGACGCTGCCTCTCTTAAAAAGAAACGTTTCAATTAGAGCAAACTTTCTTAATAACTTCAAAGATAAAGATTTCACCAAGATAATTTTCCTTAATTTGATTAAGATGTGGGTGTTCTGGTTATCTCATAGCAATTTGGGCTTTTCTTCATTGTGTGCTACCTGCTCCTCTTTTACCGCCTACTTATCTTGCAGCATTAGATTTATTTCAGTAGTAATCGCCCCAAATCGGCAGGGTTGAAATGGCTCCTTCCTCCAAAACTCAAACCCCAAATTCCTGAGCCTTTCTGAACATGCCTTTCCTCAAGGTCTTTGGCCAAGTCTTCTGCTCTGGGGCCTTTGCACGTCCTCTTCAAGTCAGGTCTTCTCTGGTCACAAGACCGATGCCCATCCCTGTTTCTGCAGAGTATCAAGGTGTTTCCAGTCATGTCCGGAAGTGGCCTTCAAGTCTCTTCTAAAATAATTATTTTAATTCACTTTTTAAAAAGACATATAGAGACTTTGGTGGGGGGAGGGCATGAGGGAGGAGAAAAAATGACAAAAGGAAAGAACCCTATTGAACCTTCAAAAGGTTGAAGAGGAGTCAATTGGTAGAAAGGCAACACAGACATTTTGCTTAAAACTGTTTGCACCCAGCCAGAAGCTGGAGCATGACTGGTGTTTTGTACCAGGTGGTTTTGGATCCAATCCCCTAATAGCAAAGTGGTTGGTAATTCCCAGGAAGAGACTTTCTCTCCTCCTTCTCCTACCTCCATCCGGCCTTCCAAGCGTCACTTTGCACTGGGACCCAGTTTTTTTCTGCTGTGAAACAACTGAGAATGACATTCTCCCTCCCCCATGCACTTCTATCCTGTTCTCAGGTGGATCAGACATAGGGCATGCAGCTGTGAACAAAAAAAGTCCAAAACTGCATCTTTGCCTAAGAACAGCCTGATGTTAATTACCTATGCAGCCGAATAAGCCCAAATGGGGGACATGTTGCTTAGCTTTTCAGCTGTCTCATACAACCCTGTAATTACATAGATAGTAGTGTGATTTATTTTTGCAGACACTGCTGCCTCAAAAAAAAAGGGAAAACATTTTTAGATGCCCCCATTTTGCAGTTAAATATGATTTGAAAGATGGCATCTTTAGAAAATGCTGCAGTTTCATTATAAAGAGCAATTTACAGCCCCCAGAACTTATGGTTAATTCTACTGCATCCTCTCTATGAATGTGTTTGTTAGGATGAGTTACTGTTAGTTTTTAAAAGTTACACAACTTATAGCCAGGAAACCTAGCCAGTAGTACTTCCAAAATTTGTTTTTAAATCATTACTCATATTTACAATCTCTTTTTCATAAAGCATTCCTTTTTTTTTTTTTTTTTTTTTTTTTTTTTTTGGTATTTTAGTATTTAGGTTCTATGCTGATAAAAGAGCTCAGGGGGACAGAATCAACCCAAGATGCTTGTGCAAAAATGCGGGTAAGTTTGCCAAACTATTTTATTCCTAGTAACTGTAATACTAAATACTGGGTATGGATACAAATTGCCACCTTTCAAATTACTATATTCTCATCTGTTGGTCTGCTGAATTACATTGGTGTTATCTAAAAAGGTGTTTGGCTTTGTTCGTGTTTAGGTGTGAGCTCATCTCACTGTAGTTTGAGTTAATGTCTATTTGATATATTTATACCATATTACATTTGCTCTTAGTTATTTTTAAAGATTTAAGATTAATTACATATTCATTGACCATTCTCCAGATTAGGAGAAAAAAGATCTTTGGTTTATTACCAGAAACTATTTTAAGCACCCACTTGAAAGTCTAAGAATATTTACTGAAAAGACTGGCAATTAACTAAAAATTATCAAAAGCAGACTATTGGGAGCATATTATATAAAACTAATACCCTTTTTGAAACTTCTTAATTATTCAGTTTTTTTTTAAATACAAGAAAAAACATTCAACTCTGAGTGGAATGAACCATTTAAGGGCAGTAAATGTTGACAAAAATGGCAATTCCAAACGTCTGATTAGTGGCTACTGGATCCTGAGGAGTCTGTTTTAGCCTGAGCAGATTTTGTCCATACTGCAGATCCGCTTGAGCTTTCTCCTTTCATGTCTCCTGGATTCTTGCTTCCTCCATTGTAGATGTGTGGAAGATATGGTGATATCTGACCAACAATACAAATTAAGAATATTGGGCTATTCCATAGAGCAACTAACCAATGTCAAACTTAAGATCATTAGCTAGTCAACCCTAACTTTTATTTGTGGCCAATACACCTTGTCATTTATTTTATAAGAGCAGCTGTTAGTGGAAGATATTTAAAAGCGTATAACTGAGCTAAAGCAGTTATGAAGGTCAACATGAAATAGTCATTGTTCATGGAAAGCTAAATATGTGTGGATCTTCATGAAATTGAAACCTCCGTATGCGATCACTAGCAATGTTTTGTCAATTCAGTAGCAAGAAGACTGAAATATTTACCCTTCTATTTGATGTAGAGTTATGCTTAAATTGTCAGTACAACTCTACCAATGAATTTTTATCTCAGGTACTGTGTTTAGATGAAAAAAAGCTGTGGTGTGTGTCAGGAACTCCGGGTTCTAGTTCTGTTGCTGTTTACTTGCTTTAGGAGTCACTTTTTATTAACAATAATAATATGATAGCTGCTAACATTTACTGAGTAATTACAATGTGCCCTAGCACAATTATTATCCCCATTTTACAGGTGAAGAAACTGAGGCTTAGAGAGGTTAAGTAACTTTCCTGAGGTCACACAAGTGAATAACTTGCCAGTCTGGGACTGGAACTCACGTGTGTCTGACTCCAGAGCTCAAGCTTGGGACCACTCCATTCCCCTGCTTCTCCTAAGCCTCTGTTTTCTTACTTAGAAAATGAGAACATTGGACTAGGTGCCCTTTAGGGTTCTTCCTGGTTTTATAATTCTGGGAATCTTGTATTCTAAATATATATATATATATATATATATATATATATCTGATCTAAATTGTGTCACCAGTGAACAGTGGGAAAGTATTTCAGTCAGCAAGCCTTATAATAATTTTAGTGATATTCATGAACACATTTAAAAAATTAATTTGGCATCTCTGATTGAATGTTATTAACTAAATTACCTGAGTCCAGCTACTTTGGTGTTGTAATCAGCATAAATACTGGATAGTGCATGTAGCATCATTTAAAATACACCAGATCTGTGATATGAATTTTAGTCAATTTCTTGAAATTGAGTGGACCTGAAATTACATCTTGATAGCAATAGAAAAGCCATTTTAATAGTCTTAGTAGAAAATACTTTAGATAAATTTTTGTCTGTTGCTTAAAATGTAGAAAAAGCCATCTATTTAGAAGCCATTCTTCTGTTTTGGGGGGCATTTTTCTGGTTTGCTGTCCTTGGTGTTTATTTTAGGTAGTTTACATGAAAATAGAAACTTCATTGCTTCTTAGACAATCATAAACCTCTTTTTCCCATCTTGATTAAATAAATCTCAGTCCTTGGTACAGTAGCTGAAGTTGCATTCACTGTGCTCACTGGAGCCTTTCAAAAGCAGAAGCTCAGGTTTGATCTGTTATCTGGGACTATTGTACTGTGAATTAGAACTTTCACCAACTACAAATGGTGTGGATCTCAACTTGCAGTTAATTTTCACTTTGAACCCCAGGTTGCTGTTGCTGTTTCTGTTTTCAACATTGTGGCATTTCAGCCAAAAGTCCCAGTATAATCAAATATTGCCGTGGGAAATACTTTAGGATGCAGATAATCTTAAAAGTTGATATATAGTAATAATATTAGGCCAAAGTATTGTAAATTAAAAACTTTACCTGTTTACTCTTTTAATTGAAAAAAAAGTTTTCAGGGCCGGCCCGGTGGCGCACTGCTACAGTGCGCCGCTTGGGAGCGCTGCGGCGCTCCCGCCGAGGGTTCGGATCCCACATACAGACCCGCCGCTCACTGGCTGAGCGAGGTGCGGGCACGACACTGAGGGTTGAGATCCCGTTGTCGGTCCCAGTCCAGTATGGGCGCGACACTGAGGGTTGCGATCCGTAGCAGGTCACGAAAAAAGACAAAAAGGAAAAAAAAAAAAAAGTTTTCAGTTTAACAGTATACATTTTAGCTGAAATTAAAATTTCTTTCCCAGTAAGAAGTCAGTGTAGTTCCTGATTCTGAGAAATGTTTCTTTAAATGTACTTTCTTAAAAAGAGGACTAAGATTTAGCTTCTGCTGTCACTTCATTGACAATTCAGTGGAGGAAACCAACATGTAAACATTTAATTACCCCAGAGTGATAGAAGTAACACCACAGAGGTGTCTTTACGTTGCCATCAGCTTAAGGGATCATTATAGATGGATGATGATATGCATAGATATGGTCATATACAACAGCCTCCTAAAATCAGATTAGTAGAGCTAATACCAGTTAACATTTGAGAGCTGTATGCTCAGCCCTGCACACATGAATTATGTGCATTAGTTCATTTAATCTGTGAGGTAGGTATTGCTGTGTCCCCACTTTACATATGGGGAAACAAAGGCCAAGGAAAGTTAAGTAGCTTGCCTGAGGTCACACAGCCAGAAGTGTTGGAGCCAGGATTTGAACCCGGTCAGCCTAATTCCACCACCCACATTGTGAATCCCCAGGCTGCACCCCCTCTCTGATGTGCCAGTGGAACATTTATTGTCCTGGGTTCTAAAATAGCTGAAAACGTGGGTCATCTGCGTTCTTAAGAAATAGCTTTAGGAACCCTCAAAGAGTCTATGAGATTAGCACTGGCTAAATTAAACCATTTAAGTACGATATCTCTAGTAATTTAGGGTACATTCCAATGTGTTAACATAAATAAAAATTTTAGAAGAGTCTTTATTGCATCCTTAGCGAGTGTAAATTTCTTTTTTCACAACACTTTTTAACACATTCACTTTTGCTCCCGCAAAAACCAAAAACCCAGTTTTCCCTTCTCCTCAGGAACATTTGGAGTGTTCGATAGTCACAATTGGTTAATTTCTAAGTTTATCTGAACCTGTTCATTTATCTCCAAGGTCCCCTCAAATTCGGAAAGAAAGATAATTTTTCACTCATTTCCTGGTGTTTTATTTTACACATATTCTTTCAATTAAAAACGTACCATAATAAACAAACGTGTTAGATAGTTTAATTCACATGATTCCACAATTTGGAATAATTTCTCTCTTTGTTTGCTCAGGTTGACCAGTCTTTTTCCCCATCAAACTGTTTTGAGATTTTTTAAAATGAATAGACTCTATTTTTTAGAGCTGAAAAACTGAGAAAAAGGTACAGAGATTTCCTGTATAACCCGTGCCCCACACATGCATAGCTCCCCCCATTATCAACATCCCCCACCAGAGCGGTGCATTTGTTACAATTAATGAACCTATATTGACACATCATTATCACCCGGAGTCCTTTAGGTTACACTAGGGTTCACTCTCGGTGGTGTACATTCTATGGACAAATTGATAGTGACCCATGTCCATTATTACAGTATCATACAGAGTAGATTCACTCCTTAAAAACCCTTTATTTTTTTAGAGCAGTTTTAGAGCAGAAAAATTGAGCATAAATTGCAGAGTTCCTATGTACTCCCTCTACCACCACCACCCTCAGTTTCCCCTATGATTAACATCTTCTATTAGTGTGGTACATTTGTCACAATTATGAACCAATACTGATACATTATTACTAACTAAAGTTTGTGGTTTACATTAGAGGTCATTCTTTGTGTTGTACAGTGTTTTGAGTTTTGACAAATGCATAAAGTCATGTATTTACCGTTACAGCACCCTATGGAGGAGTTCCACGCCCTAGAAATCCCCTGTGCTCTACCTGTCCATCCTTCTCCTCCCCTGCACCCCCAGCTCCTGCAACCACTGATCTTCTTTACTGTCTCTATAGTTTTCCATTTTCCAGAATGTCATATGGTTGGAGCCACACAGTAGGTAGCCTTTTCCCACTGGTTTCTTTCACTTGGCGGTGTGCATCTAAGGCTCCTCCATGTCTTTTCATAGCTTGACAGCTCATTTCTTTTTAGCACTTTGTAATCTTCCATTGTCTGAATGGAACACAGTTTATTCTTCCGTTCACCTGTTGAAGGACATCTTGGTGCTTCCAAGTTTTGGCAATTATGAATAGAGATGCTATAAATATAAATATTTGTATGCAGGTTTTTGGCTTAAGGGTTTTTTCCCCTGGATGCAAACCCTAAATAATGTTCCTCTTAATATTATCTTCTGAATTGTGTTTAGTGAAGAAGCATCAATAGGAACTTTCATTAAACCCTCATACTTTTTATGTAAAATTATAATTTCAAGCCTTATCTTTTGGAGCTTTCTTTAATAAAAGCCTGAGATTATGAGTTCTTTGATATTGAGGCGTACTTTCAGGTGGAATGATTTCTATGAATTATTTTGCTCCCTAGGAGTATAACTTGGCTGCTTATTTTCTTTATCATGACAGCATCGTAGACATTTCTATTTAAAATTAAAATCTAGGGCCGGCCCGGTGGCGCACTGGATAAGTGCGCCGCTTGGGAAGCGCAGCGGCGCTCCCGCCCGAGGGTTCGGATCCCACATACAGACCGGTTCCCGCTCACTGGATGAGCAAGGCGTGGGCGCAACACCGAGGGTTGCAATCCCGTTGCCAGTCCCCGGTCCGGTACGGGGGCGACACTGAGGGTTGCGATCCGTTGCCGGACACGGAAAAAGACAAAAAAAAAAAAAAAAAAAATTAAAATCTAAAAACATATTAGTAACATGTGAAGAGTTGTAAAAGATATCCATTTAATCTGAACATACCATTCAGTGCTGCCTTTTACGTTACTACTCGGGTTTTCCAGTTAAATCTGTGTGCAGAAACACAGTCTTCATTTGCAAAAGGATTCCTCAGAGGAAGTATGAGCTTTGGGATCCTGAATATGATGCCCCTACTCCCAATTTGGTTACTCGTGTACACCCACCCACCCCCCTTGAAGGCAGGGACTGTGTATATTGAATCCTCAGCACCTGCTGTGTGATAGCCACCTTACACGGTGGCTGAATGAAATAATGCGCTAAAGTGCTTACTTCAGTAGCATCCCAAAATATGATGGCCTCTTCCTACACATGTCTTAGAAACGAGTAAATTCATGGACATATTTGCTTTAGATTGTTTCATTTGCTTTTCCCTAGCTAGAAAGCCAGTGTCCCAGTATATTAGTCTGTTCGGTTGCTTATAACGAAATACTTGAAACAGGGTGATTTATAAAGAAAACAAAATTTATTGCTTACAATTTCTGAGGCTGGGAAGTCCAAAGTCCATCTGGTGGTGGCGACCGTGACACTGGGTTCTCACATAGCAAGACGGTGGAAGCAGAGAGAGCAGAGAAGAGAGGGAAAGACAGACTCTCCTCTTAAACCACCATTTTTAATCCATTCACTACTGCAGGGTCCTACAATCCAATCACCTCTTCAAGGCTCCACCTTTCAATTACCATAATAGGATTTCCCACCCTCTTAACAGTCACAGTGGGGGCCAAGTTTCTAATATATAAAACTTGGGGGACACAATTCAAGCTTTGGTGAGTTTGGGGGGAACATAATTCAAACCACTACACCCAGCCATTACTCTGGTTTTCTATGTATACAATATATAAGGGAATATTCAAAACCTAATATACTTTTATTTCCAGTTTTTAAAGGCCATTGCCAAAAGGGAGAAAACATTTAAGCAGGAAACCATTGATAAGATGGTATATGTAATTTTATGGTTTTATCCTTTGGAGAGGTAATTTGTTCCTAAGTCAGTTGGGAGATGTCTTTTTTAAGTAACATGTCCACAAGACTGAATTTTACAAAGCAATAAATATGTTGCTTTGGCCTTTCAGTGTTTTTGTTTGGTTTGGTCTGGTATGAGTCATTCCCAGTTTGCAGATTACAAGACATACAGTGTTTGGTGAAATGGGGGATTTGCTCTGGCCAGATGGAGTTCTCTTATTCAATTTTGCCTCCCTAGGCTTACACATACCCCACCCCACAACCCTGAATTTTGCCGCAAGGTTTAATTATCACTAACATACAGTACTGCATCACTTCTCTAATTAAATATACCATTAGGAAACATCTGCTTCTGTAAGAGGTAAGCCATTATATTGAATTTAATACTCTGCAAACTTACTATCTCTAATCCCATAATTGAGGGTCAGTAGTATTCACAAGTGTTTGTGCTCAAGGAAATTTCTCTTTAAAGAAGAAAAAAGAAAGAAATATCTGTTTTCAACTGGGATAAAGTTGAAATCTGCCTTCCTGATGTAAGAAAGGAAATACCTTAAGATTATTAAGTCAGAAATAGGCAAATATTCTAATATACCTAGGTTCTGGAACCTTTATTTCCCAGAGGTTTAGGTAATTTCACCGCAGTTCTCATTGAGTCTATTTCCCTTAACTTGTATGATTTTTAAAATTTCTGTCTTGAAGCACTTTTCAAGTATGTATTTTCAAATATATAGCTTCCCAAATAATAATCTGTGTCTTGGTTGAAGTGTGAAGACTATCTTTTCTCTTTTCTATGCTTTTAAGGAAACAACAGTGGGAATGGCTTGGAAAGCTTTGAAAAATTTAGATGTTAGAATTAGATGGAAATGTTAAACTAAAAAGCCTCTTTCCTCCTTCCTTAGAAGAGACTTAAACTAAAATCATGTTTAGTTCTCCTGTCCTCGTACAAATTCCTTCTGCAAGGAATTGTCATTTTCAGAAATAATTTCAGGAATTACTTCTTAAGAACCAAGCTGGGAAAAAACTTATAAACAATCATTTTTAAAAAGTCTCTGTTGCCCAAATTTCAGGGAAGAATCAAATATTTTATATTTCATTCTCTTGTAAATACTGCACGAGACATGGTACATACAGGTCCAAGCCTATAAACATGTGTCACGTGTGTATTAAAAGAGCAATACACACAAAGACGTAGCCACGTCTCTAGCTCTTTACTGCTGATCTGTTGCTCATCTTTGCTCATGTGTGCCTTTCCCTTGTGAATGCTCCCTTAGGGGTCTACCCAGTAGAAGATTAACAGCACCAACCATCTTATCCCATATCATCTTTGAACCCCAATTCCCTTTATTTACTTTTTATTTACTTTTTTTTTTTTGGCGGCTGGCCAGTACGGGGATCCAAACCCTTGACCTTGGTGTAACCAACTCCATGCTCTAACCAACTGAGCTAACCGTCCAGCCCCTATTTTTGTTTTTATTGCTCTTGTTCCTACCATGTCTCCCACATAACACCCTCACTGTCCCACATCACTGACAGATATCATGGGCTGCTTCCATTTTTAATTCCCACTTACCTTAAGCTCTCTTTCTAAACATGTCGATTGAGTCTGTCTTCATTGGCCCAGGTACGCTGATCTGCTGCATGTTGGTTGTTGCAACCACCACTTCGCTGCCATCATAGGAGCCCAGAGAGTATTCGGTGCTCACAGATTTTGATTTTGCTTCTGCTGTTTTGCCAGTGGGGTGCTGTGCTTTGGAAAAGGACTTTCTAAAGGGATAGCATCCATCTTCAGGGTTAACAGGAACAACTAAAATCTATTGATGTTCACTACATGCTGGGCACTGAACCATCTTATGTAATCCTCACAACAGCTCTACAAAGTAGATGCTGTATTAACACGCCCATTTTACAGATGAGATAACTAAGGCATAGAGAGGTTAAATACAAAGCCACACAACTAGGAAGGGATGAAACTAAGCCAGGAACCCAGACAGACCTCCTGTGCTCTTACTTGCTGTACCACTCCTCCTTATCTTCTGGAAGAGGAAACTAATCCGTGGGTCCCTTCATAATTTCAAGATGACCACACACACACACACACACACACACACACACACACACACCTGAAGTTATACTTACAAGTGATTGATTCAAAAACTCAGTGTGTTTTTCACACATTCACAACTGGCTTTTTTAACTAAAATTATAAATTTTCGAACTTTATTATATTACAAAAGCAATACATAATCATTGTCATCCACTTCTAAAATAGAGATACAGAAAGGAGAAATAAAAACAACTGTAATTTTACCACTCAGAGGTGGTAAACACCCCCTGTTTACACCTTGTTCCTGTGTAGTCCTCCAGACCTATTATTTATGCATTCATAGGCATCACTTTTCTGCTAAAACATGAAAATATTCTGTTCCTGCTGTTTTATGATCTATTTTAAAACACATTTTGAAGTATTTTTATTCCAATAAATGCTCATTTTCAATATTTGTGATTGTTGATTACAATAAAATCCATAGTTGAACCAAACTTCTTTAATCAATTCCCCTTCTTGATCATTAGGCCATTTCCAGTTTTTTCAAATTATAACCAATACTATAGGTGACATCCCTTTCCCTAAATCTTTTGCAATTGGTCTGATTATTTCCTTAGAATGAGGCACTAAATGTGGAATGGCTGGGTCAAAGTGTACACACATCTGGAAACTTTGGATAACTGTTGCCAAATTGTCTTCCGGAAAACGTGTTCCAGTTTGCACTCCCAGAGCAGTCGTTGGTGTTTGCTTGTGGCATCTTTCAGTGGCATGCACTTAGTACCTTGGATGTGCTCACAGTTCAGGTAGAACTGGAGAAATTTTATGAGAAACCGTTCGTTTGCAGCATAACCCCTGCTCTTATCAACTCTGTCGTATCAACATCTCTCCTAGATGTAACTCTAGAATCTGTCTTTATGAGCTGAACTCTTTATTTCATGTGAAGAGTGTTTTATACTTTCACTGTCTGAGAAACCGTGGAAGAATTAAATAATTCTTGTTAATTGCTCTCAAGACCAAGAGCTGTAGCTAAATGCTAACTAAGGATTTTTGGAAATCACTTGTCAAGTGGAGAACAGTCTGTTTTGATAAACAAGCTTCTCTCTGAATTAATGTAGGATGCAGTACCTCTGAGTTTACATGCATAGCAGCAGAGAAAAGTTGACAGTGACTTTCAATCAAATTTATCAACTGCATTTTTAGGGCAGTAGTTTTCAACGTGTGGTCCCCAGACATGCAACATCAGCAGCATCTGGAAACTTGTTAGAATTGCACATTCTTAGGCCCAACCTCAGATTACTGAATCAGAAATTCTGGGGGTAAGACCCAACAATCTGTAATCTACAAGCCCTCCACGGGATTTGAATGCACTTGAAAGTTTGAGAACCACTGCCTTGGTCCCATGGGCATTCCCCTAAGGCTACCTTGTAGGAAGGCTATCCCGGGTAGAATCATTCTGCCAGTGAGCCTGGAAAGAGCCAGGGCTAGGGGAATAGAAATAGAGGTCACCGCTTTGCGATGGCCAGACTCAGGCCAGCGTTTGTGAGCTACACGGACAGGCAGTACAACAGCCGTGTCGCATGCCGCGGGAGTGGTTTGAATGGCTGCTTGCCCACTGTCTGTACGTGTCACATGGTCTTGGTTAGGTTCTGCATTCGCCCAGCCTTTGTGCCAGAGTTCTTATGACCAGAAAAGCCCTTAAGAGGTCATTTAGCCTCATTTCCCATCCAAATGAGACTTACTCCTGAGTCATTAGTGACAGATGAGAGCCCAAACTATTTTTAAAGATGTCCAGAGGGAGAAACTTCCCAGCTGCCCCCAGTAATCATTCTGCCCTCTCAAGAAGCCTCTCCTTATCTCAATGCTTGCAGTGTGAGCCAGTTTCCTGTTGCAAAAATGAAGACCTTGACTCCTGGATGTTGAAAAATCGCAGGATCTCTGAAGCTCTCTCCACCCCACAGGAATCTCTTGGTCACCGTGGGATCACACCTGTAGTTCTCCTCCAAGCCTTCCCAGGCCCCCGTGCTGGCTCTGGCCGCCAGGGCTCTCTGAGTTCTCAGTGTGTTGAGAGGCTGGCCCTGTGGTTCTTTATCACAACGCTGGCTTCATGCTTGTTACCATAAATTAAGTCATTCACTTGTTCTTTAACAGTCATGGATTTCAGCAGCCATTAGGTTGAATCCTATGGAGTTTTTGACATTTAGCCATTGTAGACTGAAAAAATGGCAATCGCACAGGGTTCAACTGGAGACTAGGTGCCAGTCATTCTGGGAGAGGCAAATGAAGGAACACCTCCACGCAGTGAGGGGAACAGACCACCCCGAGACCCAGGGCAGTGGACAAGAGAGTGGCAGAGATGGCGAGGAGGAAGAAAGCCATCCCGCAGTCTGGGAGGCCGAGGAAGCCTTTCCCCAGAATATGACCTTTCAACTGAGTTTCAAGGGGTGAGAGTTCATTTCAAATTGCTGATTTGTAGTCTGCTTTTTATCTCTTATAACCACCATAAGCTAGCTAGTTTTGCTGCATACAACAGCACCACAATAATGCTTGTTTTGTGTGTTTTTAAATCATTTGAAAATCACTTAGGGCTACCAATCGTAATTGTTTGATCCTATTTTAATTTACTTGCTGAAACTAAATATAATAATTAAGCTTTGAAACTAAGGAAAATATTATATGGCCAAATTAATAAATATGACTCAGCACTGAATATCTAACTACAAAGCATTCTCAGGGTAGCCGTGTGTAGGTTAAATACATCCCAGTAGCTGGATTGCAACACCATCAGGAAATCTCTTCCTTAGCTTGTGCTTCAGATGCTCTGGAAGTGACCAGCGACTGTAAGAATGAAGGGCCGGTGGCATCCTCCCCGTGGACTGCCTCACTCTTTTCCCTGTCTCTGCTGAGGATGGGGCGTGAATGATTCTTACTAGGAACATAAGCGTCACTCCAGACTCAAGCCCAACATTACAGCTCACAACCTACGTGCTCCCTGCTGTAAACCTCTCCCCTCTCAGTCACGCTTGGGGAAGTCATGCTCTGAGATCAGAGTCCATGCACTCTGAAAAGGACATTCCCATACTGTTGATACTGCATTCGAAAATGAAGAACTCCTTATTTTCAGGACATGCTTTAAGGCTAAAATAAAAGCGCCAATGGTGATTTCTGACCTGATATCAAGAAGTTTATAATTTATAATTGAAAAGGAAAAGAAGAAAGATCATTATTTCTTTTCCTTGGTAAATCCAAAAAGCCGTCCTTTTTAAAAATGTTCTGGGGCCAGCCCGGTGGCACACTGCTACAGTGCGCCGCTTGGGAGCGCAGAGGCGCTCCCACCGAGGGTTCGGATCCCACATACAGACTGGTTCCCGCTCACTGGCTGAGCGAGGTGTGGGCGCGACACTGAGGGTTGTGATCCCGTTGCCGGACATGAAAAAAAAAAGACAAAAAGGAAAAAAAATTAAAATGTTCTGAAAGTGTTCATTGCTTTTATTTATTAAGAACAGTATTTCAGGTGGCCACATCCAGATATGAAATTTTGATCCCAGTTCTGTTTAATGATTATAGACAATATAAACTCAAGTGCTAAATATAAGGCTACCTTTGAATTTAAGATTCAAGGTTGCACTTTATTTTAGATTTCAGAAATGTAACATCTCTATATAACTATACACTGTTTCTTTTGGAAACAATAAAATTATAATAACCTTAACTTGGGAAATTATGAATGAAATACAGTTGAATATCACTATAATGCTTTTTGCAGGATGGCAAGATGCTGTAAAGGTTCAGTTAATTGGGGGCATTACCCCTGAGTATTCAGCTGCTAACTACTCAGAGGTCCTCATTACAAGTTAGTCTCTCCTGTATGTAGAGCTGGCACCAAAGGGGAAGAAAATTGAAGACTCTGGGGAACCTCAAAAATTCCACAAAGATCATGGCATAGGGAAAAGGAACTAGAAACAAAAGAGAACCATAACATAAGGTTTGTCCTGAGCCTTTTACTGGAGCAATGGGCCTGAGAAAAGAATTCTGTTTATACAAATAAATAAGGCTTGACTTTTTCACGTAAACACATGGGAGTGTTAATTACACAGACACCCAGCAAAGCATGCAGATAGGTCATAGAAACCCATGCTGCCTGAGGGCACATGCTTTGTAACTTGAGCAGTGATGTTCAGAGTAGGGGCCTGTCCCTGGGAAGGAGAAAAAACTGATCACAACACTGAAGGGAGAATGGAGAAAGTGGGATTTAGACTGCCTGTGACTGAACTGAAGCTCTGTGCCCACATTTCGATTCTCTGTAAAGACTTTGTGAAAAGAAGTGGCTGCTCATTGGATTTCTTGCCTCCCTGAGTAGACTCCCTGAAGACTCGGTATATTTGCCTCCTTTCTCTTTTATTAAAATTATATATGAAAAGGCCTCTTTGAAAGCTCTGTCAAAGTACACAATCAGAAAATCCCCTAGAAAGAGGTTGGATTGTCATCTCTTGTAGAGAGTATAAATGCCATAACGGAGGAGTGTTACCTTGAAGGCTTCCCCCCGTCCCTATGAACTCTGTGGCTGGCCAGGATGGATCCCACATCTTCTTGTCAAGGGGGGAGAGGCACAGTTGGGGTTCCAGATTGGGTTCATGGCCATCCCCACCCTGCCATTCTGGAGGCTTGTGTTCAATCAGCCTGCGTCACTGACACCCCAGTGCTGCCTCCAGTTAAGAGAGCAGGGATTCTTGGGACCCACGACAGAAAAGAAATGACCGTCCTTTATCTTTTCTCTTCTTTGTTCTGCTTGGCTGAGCATCTGGTGTGGAATTTTTGTATCACCACGGATGCCTTTGTGCTGGCCTCAGAGCCTGTGTCCCGGCCTGTGCGTTGTTCCAGCTCTTTGCCCCCTTCCACTGTCACTCTGCACAGTTCTCCATCAGCTGCCACCATTTTCCTGAAGCTACTCTTATAGTCATCAACGAATGTTTCTTGTTGCTAAAGCCGGGAGTTTCATCCAGTAAACCCAATAAAACTTGCAGGTCCTATGTGTGCCAGCCACGGTGGGAGGCACAGTTTTTTAGGCCTTTTTGGTCCTCGTGGGATCAGGCACTGCCTGCCTTCTAAACCAGCCCATCCTTGGCTTCTGTGACCTGCGCTGTGCGCATCTTCCAAATCCACCTCAGGTTCCTTCTCTCGCTCTGGTTTCCGCCCCACACCTTAGCAATTCATGTCCCTCTGAGGTCTGGCCCTTAGCCCTCTCGTTCAGGCACTGGGCACCTTGTCTGCTCCCATCTGCTCACCACCCCTCTGCGGATGGCCTTCCAGATCTGATTCCCATTTCCTATTGGACATCTCCACCTGATTATCAAACTGAGCACAAGCAAAAGCATCTTCCTTTCCAGGACTCCTTATCTCGGTCAATGTCTTCTCCATTTACGACATCGTCCCACTCCTTCACCTTCCCTGGCAGATCCATCAGCAGATCCTCTCCATTCTTCCACATGGGCATCGAGGCCCCTCCTTCTGCTCTCCAGTCCTCTACTTCAACTCAGGTGCCCAGGAGCACTTCCCTGGATTTGTACAACAGCTTCCTGCCTCCCCACGTCCAGCTGTTAGCTGTTCCAGTCCATCTTTCATACAACCACCAGAACAATGTTCTGCAACACAGATCTGGTTGGGTCATTCCCTACTTGAAAGCTTCCAGTGGGTCCTAACTTGGCAGAGTAGGTCACAACCTTCCAAACCTACTGTACCACCGACATCTCTCACCAGTTACCCAAACTTACTGTGTTATTTCCCACTTCCGGGCCTCTGTGTGTGTGTGTGGGGGGGGTTCCCTCTGTCCTAATCACCTTCCTCAAGGTGTGTGTGAGGGCTTCTTAGGATTCTGATTGTCTGTGAATTGCAGGCATTTCAGGGGGGTTTTGCAGCCAGATGGGAAAACTTGGAGAGGCCCAAGTGGGTCACAGGGGGCACTGTGGGGAAGAGGCCCCATGTGTCAGGAAACAGCAACCAGTGGTCTGTCAGAGGTTTCCAAACTTTACATCCTTAATGTGTTGGTAATTTTACGTGGCATCTCCAGGCCAGAAGAAATTCCTAGCAGTTTGTTTTGAGTAATTAAGTCCAAACTTAACAACTTAACAAGTGTTTTATATCCTAATAACTTAGTATTTATTTTTTTAAAAAAACATTAATTAAAAGAAAATATATTATTTCATTCTTAAATAAACACAATTACTTGGTAACAGGATGCACGCGTCTACCAGGCATTGTGCAGCTTCTCAGTCCTTGAACACTGCAGCCCTCATTTTCTGTTCCACATTGGTGTTTGCTTTTTTTCACAGCAACTGCCAAACACAGGACTTCACATAGCTATGATGTAATTGAAAGGAAAGTAGTATGATCTCATGTTGAAATTGTGAACTCTTCTGAGCTAGTAATTTGTATGATGTCAGACAAATGTACTGCTGTATTTTCCTTTAAACTTTTAAATATCCTGCTGTGCCCAATGAGTTCACTGTGGTACCCTGGGGTGCCTCAGCACATAGTTGTGAACAAGGGGCATCTGCCGTGAGAAGTTTGTAGTGGGCTAGGTGTGAAGGGCTTATCCTTGGTGTTGCCCCTAGACTCACACCTGGATGGTCACGTGTGGTTCATGTGCTGGGTCTTGCTGTGCTTCTCCCATGGCACACTTCATTCCCACTTTCCCTCTGAGCCCAGGCACAGGCTCAGAATCCTTAACACAGCACTTCAAGCAGCCACTTTCAGCAGATTGGCATTTGCACCCAAGCTGAGGTCTCTTTGACGTTCTCTGAAGTACTCTGAGCTTTTCCAGTGGGCTGCCAAAAATAACCACTTAACAGCTGAATGAGTGACTAATGGTTTTTTCTTGATACTGAATAAAATGTTTGTATTTTCATCTTTATGTTAGCTATACATTGTTTCACGTTACAGATAGATCTGTCCAGTAGAACCTATTCAAGACAAGAGATAACGAGGTGATTTATTGAAATTCATTGTTACACTTTGCAAGGAATTCTTCACACACGCATTCAGTCCACCAAACTATTGTGTGTAATGCCCTAGCTCTCTCTCTCCTTAAAGAATTCAGCCACCGCTTTGCCTTAAAATCACCACACTGCATGTTACTTCTTTTAGCCTTGCTTTTGATTTGTCTTGCACATTTTTACTAATACATAATTGTACATATTTATGGGGTACATGTAGTCATTTGATATATGTATACAATGTGTAATGATCAAATCAGGGTAATTGGGATATCCATCAGTTCATACATTTATCATTTCTTTGTGTTGGGAGCATTTAAAATCTTCTCTTCCAGCAATTTTGGAATATACAATAAATTATTGTTAACTATAGTCACCCTACTATGTCTTGCACATTTTTAAGAAATGGTTGGCAAAAGCACTGAAAAGATAAAAGTATCTAACCTTATATTCCACTTTCATAATATCTCTTTTTGGTAATCACAAAAGAAAACTGACAAGTCTGGGTAATTTTAAAACTAGTTTTAAAGCACCTCAAGAGAGCTGCTTTTTTATATACTACATAAAACAATAAATATTAAATAATGACAATCCCTTTTCTTTGTCTTTGAAACAGGTATAGTAGCTCTCAAAACGATTTTGCATCAAAACAATCAGGACAATGTGAAACACCCTTTCCATGGCTCAAGGGAAAGATGCAATATAATTATCATTATCGAGTTTCAATCATACTGTCCAATTAAAGGCCTTCTTTCATTCCGGTCACATTTCAGAATTTTAAAATGGCAAATTGGGTAACATAAATGAAGAAATCAAGAAAGGCCACATTTTTTCCTGATTTCTTTAATATACGTAAGACAGCTGGTTGTCGAAAGCTCAAAGCAGAAGGTTCTTGCTTGTCAGTCCTAAGACTGTGCAGGGCAGTAAACAGAATGGTGAGAAAAGAGAAAGAGAGGTAGAGACAGGGTCCGTGAAAGCCTGCAGCAGTTTCTGAAATAACAGTTTCACTGTATCTACATGCACTGGTGGAGTCTGTTCTCCTGTCGTGGCATCCTTTACTTTTTCATGAATTTGTGCTGTTGGTGAATTATTATAATAGTTTCCTGACTCTCACCTTTTATGTGTTTTCTCTCCTATTATATTCCCACCTGTCTTATCTGGAAAATTCATCAGGCTAACTGTCAGGTAGGTTCTTCTTGATGTTTAATGTGGTGGTTAGTACACATAGAGGGAAATGAAGTGAACAGACTGTTGGTGACTGCTGATGAGTGATAAAACTAAACAGAAAAAGCACGTACTAAATTACGGAGAAACTTTTTGCAAAGACATAAAACCATTAGAAGCTGCAAACTCGAAGCACATTAAACCAGTGTGAACATCTATCATGAGAACGTAGCCTAAGGGGATACAGCAGCTCTAAATGATAAAGTAGGTTACCTGGACTGTCTAGCATTTTGCAGTGGCTCAAAAAACAGACTGCTCCTGGGGGGCTTAATTGTTATAGAGAAGCAGTATTGTGTCCTATGTGGTCACGAGTGATTCTGCTGTAAATAGAATATCAGATTTTATAAATTTGGCTGGGTTAAAGAAAAATTCACCTTGATGTATTTTACAATTCTAAATACATATCCAGACATTCCCTGTGCCATGAAGAACGAGGGTGACTGGGAGAAAGGGGGTGGCATATATTTTGTCGGCGCTGAATGCACGCTTGGAGTTAAATCTGATGTGGTTTAACTCTTGTCAAAGGAATGGTTTCTTGGTGTCCTGGAAAAGGAGTACTCCTTCACCCACATGAAGCTGCAGAACAAGCTCTTTTTAGATCTTCAAGTGCAAGACAGATACTTTATAAGCCCAAAGTATAGCTAAGCCCAAGAAAAGAGAAACAAACATTTAAATTAGTGTGTGTGGTGTGTACTTGATGTGTGTGTGTGTTGTTTTAATTTGATCTCATTTTTATCTTTCAAGAGGAAGAATTATGTGCTTTAGTTGCCATGCAACACAAACTGCTGTAACAGGTTTCTAATTTTAATTTCAGAAGTCTACAGAGCAAATGAAGAAGGTCCCTACTATTATTCTTTCTGTCTCCTATAAAGGAGTCAAATTTATTGACGTAACAAATAAGGTAGGTACCACACCTCTCTGGTTTAGACACCAGATAAAGTCCTGAGTGTATGATCTAAAATTCTTTGCTTCATATCATGCCCAGCCTTCCCTGTTTTAATCAGTCCTCACCCCCACCTCCATGTCTCCTACAAG
>NW_007726938.1:547151-547791 GCF_000696425.1 Galeopterus variegatus | reverse complement strand
ACACACACACACACGCTCATTCAAACAGAAGAGCACTCTTTTGGGATAGAGCTTGATTTGGGATTCCTATAAATATTTTGCTTTCACATTTTTGTGGTGCCTTCCCTGATAGACTGTGGCCACGTATTATCTGTCATGAATCTAGAGAACATTGAAACAGGAAAAACATCACTTGTAGAATGAAAAAGCAACAATGTCATTGCTCCTTCATCAGAGGAAATATTAGTAGCTGAAGGCAAGAATATTTGTCCATTTCTCTGGAGAAAGATAATGTGTCCTTTCTTTTCATACATGTAATGAATTCCTGATGCAAGGAATACATCCTCTGACTTCTTAAATCCTATAACTGCCTTTAATTCCCAACTACTCAGACGGAAGAGTTTCAACTATATTGTTTTCTTAAGAGCCACAATCAGAAAAGAAGCCCAGGCCATGCTGTGACTCGGCCGTGA
Source organism: Galeopterus variegatus (assembly GCF_000696425.1). Lineage (NCBI taxonomy): Eukaryota > Metazoa > Chordata > Mammalia > Dermoptera > Cynocephalidae > Galeopterus > Galeopterus variegatus. The sequence continues at coordinate 547,339 of NW_007726938.1, read as the reverse complement.
CTTTGTACTCACAGTGGGAACAGTTTGTTGTCTCTGATGTCAAGTGTGGACAAGTGGGTTGCATTTTACAGAAAAAATTCTGGGGGCCGGCCCGGTGGCACACTGCTACAGTGCGCTGCTTGGAAGTGCGGTGGCGCTCCCGCCCGAGGGTTCGGATCCCACATACAGACTGGTTCCTGCTCACTGGC
>NW_007726938.1:543392-546788 GCF_000696425.1 Galeopterus variegatus | reverse complement strand
GAGACTCAAGTCAGAACAATCCTGTCGATTTGCTTTTTTATTTTCTGGAAGCAACTTTAGTTCCTGGTACATAAAGTTATTTTATCCTTAAATTATAGTCAGTTGGTTTTAAAAGTTCCAAAACTTTATGGAACTCTCATTGCAGATACCATTGCTATCTGCTGTATCCACACTTGGATTTTTTCCCAAACCTGGAGCAACTGTCTCTACCCCATCTGCAGCTGAAAAATTGAGTAGCAATATATTTTCAATAGATGAGGTTGACATTCTCTTAGATGAATAACCTTAGCAGACATGGATTCTGACAATTTCTAAACAAGCGGTATTTGCCCTGAGAAGTCCCTGCCATCTTAAGGCTGTCATTCCGTGATGCTGGTGATATGACTAGATGCATCTGGATTAACAGCATCCTCTCTAACCCCCTCTCCACCGTCAGAGTACTGAGGGAGAGCTCTGTCACTTCCGTGGCACTTGGTGTACCGACACATCAAGGGATGTAGAAGCTGACACTCCTGCAACTCAAGGGGACACTTCTGCTTCCATTGCTGATAATTAGATGAATTATCCATAGACCTCTGCTCACCGATGACTGCTCTTTGGAATATAGGCAGGAGATAATTCTGTTAAAGAAGATCAGCATATTTTTCAAGTCCTTGCATATTTTCAAAATCTAGAGCAAAGGTGAAGTGCATATGCTGGTAGCAGGTGGAGCCAACCTCCCTATGATGACAACATATGCCTGACTTTTTTCAGAATTTTAGGGATATTAACTTTAACCAGCTATACAGGGTCTCCATCCCAGTGATCTGAAGTGTACCTAATCTCCCCCAATGTGACAGTGGATAGGGAGAGCAAAGGTGACTCACGGCGATAGTCAAGTAGTGGCCGTGTGGGAAGCCAAAGTAGAGAGATCGTATTTAGAAGGGTAGAAGGAGGACATGACGTAAGGCTGTCCTGGGGGAGGTGGACTGCAGAAGGCTCAGAAACGCCAGCCGGGGCAGAAGTCGCAGAATATCCACAGGAGAAGGATCCTCCTCCAGTTTGGTACAAAAGGAACTGTGCTCAGATACTAGATTCTAGCCATGCTTACAGTGACATCTTTGTGTGCCACTTTGTTCTACTGCAAGACCACAGCAGGAAAGGGGCAGATTGATAAACTCCAGAGTCCTGTTTTTACCTGGGACTTCCCTCACTGGGAATTGTCTTGGTGGGCCACCTTGATTCCAAGCAAAGGGCTTGTGAAATGCAAGCATATTTGAAGAGCTCACCGTTTCGGGCATTAGTGGCCACTAAGCTGGTACAAAGGCACAACCCAAAGACACTCCGTACTCATACTTTATGTTTCCATTGTACTTTACTCTTCAGCAGTGCTCTCCTAACCATTGCATCTCTACCCTGCCCTGATGAGCTCGAGAGGGTTGTCTAGTCTGCACGAGCTGTTGGAGCACCTGACGGCCTCCGTCCCTGGACTGAGTGCTGCCCGGCACTCCCACGGCCTGTCGGTCATGGAGAAGCACTAAAACGTGACTTTCCCGCTCCCTAACTTAAGCTTTTTCTGTTACTTCACAACTACCTTCCACCAATTACTCTGAAGTGCAGTGGATAATTATGCGTTAATTACTCCTCCCTTCCTGTTAGCCCCCATTTAGACTATGCAAAAGATGAACCCTCTAGCGAAGACTTTCTTTCCTTTTATTCTGATAAATAAAGGGCTTTGGCAGAGTTCATGGGGAAGGGTTAAGTGCCTCGTTATAAGCTCATAAATGTATTGCCTAGCAACTTAGGAACAAATTGAATCACTAATCCTGATTTAAGAAGGAAGAAGCAGAAAGTGATCTTGAATTGGAAATGGAACTTGGAATAGACTTAGTACTAAAATGTTTTAGATAAATCATATCAGTTTTCTGTAATCCATGGCCCAGAGGTAGCTCTAGCAGGAAATTCAGCCCAGAAACTGCAACTGTTTAGTTACAGACCCTTCTTCCGATCAGTGGGGACTTCCAAGAGGTGACACGATGCCCACATCCAGCACTTACTTGGCTGAGGATGGGGTCCCATTTCATCTTCCTGCACTAACTCCCTCCTCAGTCTTCCCATCTGACTAAATTAGGAATGATGCAGTGCTGAGGTTTGTTTTTTGTTTTTTTGAATGCCAACTTCAACAAGGCTTGTGCTATTTTTTAAATACAAAATAATTCGGAACATTTGCCCAAACAAGTGCACATTGTTTTTTATAGCACATACTTCTCCTAAGAAGCATGGTGTCACATTAAGACCACATGAAGGCACATGTGCTCTTCCTGGCAGCCCTGTGGCCCTCAGTCTATTCTGGGTCCCCTCTCTGGAGGAGACACTGCAGCCTCTCCCTAGGGAAAAGGCTGGCCCGAGGAGGAGACTCAGGAGAAAGGCCCCACCTGTGGGAGCTCCAAGACGGGAGAGGCACATCTCCAGCTGCATTGCTGCACTCCGCTTAGAACCACCGTATTAATTAGCCAGAGCAAACAATTCTGCTCTACACCCGCTAGCCAGACACCTCTTTAGCTATTTTTCAACATGATGAAAGGCAACAGGCGGGCAACATCTCTCTCTGTTGAAGGGTCATAAGCTGCCAAACTTTCTATCACAAATAAAGGGCAGGGTGAGCCCCTCCCCAGACCTCCTCTTGGGTCTTTTTAAAGCTCTGGTCTCCTTAGAAAATGCTTAGAAATGGAGGCTGACCGACATAGGAGGAGTCCAACTTTAAACTGAGGCACATCACCCGTACCCCAAGATGAGGTCACCTTTTTATTTGTGGAGGAACAACTAATCGATGCGTGACAGGAGGTGGAAAGAATGTATTCCTCCTTGGTTTCTGCAGATCTAGCATCCTTGGTCTTGGATTGGTTCTATATAGAGAGAACTGGCTGCACCATCCTGCAAAGGTAGACAAGACAGACTGGTGGTGGGATTTCAGTAGTGACATCCCAGGTCCTCACTGCATTCTAGCACTGGGCATATATCACAAAGTTCTGTTCGAAAATACCTCCCTACATGGGCTATCAATATGAATTCAAGAGCATATTTTCTTAAATGCCAGTCAAGATGATGAAATATCAGTTATTTTTACCCAAATACTGAATATTTTTATTAGTCTGCTTTCCTCCTAGCTTAGACTGTGGAATCAGAGGAATAAACATTTCAGCAGTGGGGGAGGAGGCTGATTTTGGAACATGGGGCACTGCAGAGGGTAGGCCTCAATGTGCAGTGAAAAGACAGCCCTGCGCTCCTGGGGCATAGAGAAGGAGGGTCTGCAGAAGATTGGAGGGAGGGTCTGGAAAGAGAGGAAGAGAGAGCTCCAAAGATCCACTCTACCTACTTTGCAATGTTGCCCAGGGCCCCAGTGCTGCCACACACCAC
>NW_007726938.1:504029-543151 GCF_000696425.1 Galeopterus variegatus | reverse complement strand
CAGTTATTTTTACCCAAATACTGAATATTTTTATTAGTCTGCTTTCCTCCTAGCTTAGACTGTGGAATCAGAGGAATAAACATTTCAGCAGTGGGGGAGGAGGCTGATTTTGGAACATGGGGCACTGCAGAGGGTAGGCCTCAATGTGCAGTGAAAAGACAGCCCTGCGCTCCTGGGGCATAGAGAAGGAGGGTCTGCAGAAGATTGGAGGGAGGGTCTGGAAAGAGTGGAAGAGAGAGCTCCAAAGATCCACTCTACCTACTTTGCAATGTTGCCCAGGGCCCCAGTGCTGCCACACACCACAGAAACTCTTCAAAAGTGGCCTCCTGAGAATTGGCAAGATTCAGGGAATTCAGTGCAACCAAAATCTCCAAAGATCCACTCTACCTACTTTGCAATGTTGCCCAGGGCCCCAGTGCTGCCACACACCACGGAAACTCTTCAAAAGTGGCCTCCTGAGAATTGGCAAGATTCAGGGAATTCAGTGCAACCAAAATCACAGCGCACTTTTCACTGTAACACTTTCCCAAGATGATCTACTTTATGCTGGCAAAGGATCTCGAGAGCACAGAATGCCAACTTAGTTAAAAATCGGAGCCAATGCTCTAGTTCCTGTGACAGTGGATCCTGGACAGGTAAAACCAAGTCTGCCCGGACTTCCCAGGGTAATGATAGCCCAATCAAAGTGACAGTGCAGGCTCTCCACACCTATTAACACCACGCCTTTGAAGACGTTGTTGATTTTCCCATTCAAAGTTCATTTTAAGACTCATTAGTTCCTAATTTGGTTTTCTTCTTGAAGAAGTGCTATCTGAAAGCCAGAAGAGGATCGTGACCTTCTATTTTGAAACTGTATCTTGCAATAGAATATTACTTGTTTACAGGATTCTAATTTCAATTTGAGTTATTTTTGACAGAGCACTGCCTGTGATTTCGCAGACAGGGCCCTAGTGAAGAATGTCTTAATTTAATTTTCTTTTATGTGTTAATTCTGTAATTGCTTCCCAACCACAGAGCTCAGTAGAGTGAGGGACATGAAGTACTTGCTGGGGGTGCTGGCAGGAAGGACATTTTATAAGCGTTTTTAGGCATTGATGAGTATACGCAGAACACTACATTGCCGACAGGCTATTTAAGACTGTGCAATTAAAAAGTAATTAGGGTAACTAAAGTATTGAGGGTTTTAGATCCATGACAACTGTAAAAAAACAGAAATGGGATATTATAAGATAAAAAATGATGGCACTATTATGTGAATTTTTTTGCTTTTTTAAATACATCTATGTATCCAAAGAAGTTTCTAGCAGGGTTTGCAGCCAAGATGATACTCCAGGGTTATTTTGTGATTCAGAACAATGGTACTTAAACCTTTCCTCCCACCAGTTATTCTCGGAGGTGGGCAGGGGTGGGGGTAGGGGAGAAGAAGGCACAAAGACATGCTAGAGAGAAAAAAAACACAATTCTGTTAAACCGGTAGGAGAGAGGTGGGGATTGAAAAAGGGCGTTGTGATGCATTTGCAAGAGCCTGAGCTCTACAGTCAGACCCCAAATTCCAGTCCCAGCTCCACCACCTGCCCTGCGGAAGGCATTTCAACTCTCTGAGCACGAGTGATGGCAACAGTGAGTAGCACCCACCTAACTGCACATGGTGGGTGTAGTTAGGAAAGTGTCATAGCCACAAGGACCTGAATCAAGCAAGGAGTCCAAAACCTAAATATTGCAGTGTGGTGTTTCCCTTACACTGCCCCTACGCCTCAGCCTCCACAGAATCCTTGAGAGAGAGCACCTTGAGGCTTCTACCTGCCTGCTTCTTCCCACAGCTGCCTCTTCTCTGGGGGAGCAGGGGTGGGGGGCAAGGGCAATGCCAAGGGACTTGGACAGCTCCCACCCCATCAGAGTTCCTCCCACACATAGCAAGTGACAGAAGATCTTTTCCAGACAGAATCAGCAGGAGGCAGCGCTGCATATGTATAGGTGGACATGGGGAATGGAAACAGTAAAATGCTTGGTAATTAGTGTTTTTTAAAAAAAAGTGTCTGCCTGCCACCCAGACTGCTTCCGTGCACAGCACCTGGTGAGAACCGCTGCTCTAGGATATGACTATTTTAGGTTGTTTTTAATTAAAAGAAAACATTCCTTCCAGACCTGGCGTACATTTGCCCATGAATAGTGCATTGGAGCACTTTGAATGTTGCTGATCTAGAACATTCTAGAATGAAGGAAAGCACCTGCTTCCCAGATTCCTTGTCTTGGTTTTAAAATATGCTGATTTGCAAAGGAAAACAATGGTCATTTATATCATTTCTTCCAGAACATAATTGCCGAGCATGAAATTCGTAATATCTCCTGTGCTGCCCAGGACCCAGAAGACCTCTCAACATTTGCTTATATCACAAAAGATTTGAAGTCCAATCACCACTACTGTCACGTGTTTACTGCCTTCGATGTGGTGAGTACCTACTCTCTTGGAACAGATTAAATGTTTCCCTAAATGTGCCTGGATTTTACTGAAAGCCCAAACTGTACTTAATATACTAGCTTGGCTTATTTACCAAGTATTAAGATATCCCAAGTGTACTGGTTTGCGAGGGCTGCCGTAACAAAACACCACAGACGGGGTGGCTCAAACAACAGAAATTTATTCTCCCACAGTTCTGGAGGCTGGAAGTCCAGGAACAAGGTTTCACTGGGTTCAGTTTCTTTGATGCCTCTCTCCCTGGTTTGCAGATAGCTGCTATCTCCTGTGTCTTCACGTGGTCCTTCCTCTCTGCATGTTTGTGTCCTAATTTCCTCTTCTTATAAGGACACCGGTCATATTGGATTAGGGCCCACTCTGATGGCTTTGTTTAAATGAGTCACCTCTTTAAAGGCACTGTCTTCAAGTATAGTCACATTCTGAGGTACTAGGGTTAGGGCTTCAACATATGAATTTTGAGGGGTCACAATTCAGCTCATAACATCATGTATAAAATATTTGGTCAGACTCAGCTTTTCTGAGATTTTTCTATATTTTCACTCTTCTATTTAATTTAGAATTTGACCCCTACCTTGTATCTCAACTATCATTACTCAACTACTAACTTCACTTTTCAGATTTGAGAAATTTCTTTCTTTCTCTGGTGCCAAAATACAGTAAAGGTCCTCTAACCTCCTTGTTCTTTCATGACATCTGTCGGTTTCTCCAGTAGCCATTTCTAATTACTAGGGCATAATAGGCGTGTTTGCCTCATACAGTGCTTGCGGTTTTCTGTATCATTCAGAAATTAGTCTTATAGTGATATCGTTATGGTGTTATGCTACTTATATCCATACTTGTCATTAAGCCTAAAAACTAGTCCATATATTATAAACTTTGAAAATAAAAACCATTTAAGAAAACAACAAATGTTCTTTTCAGATAGATATACCCTCAAGTCAGTACAGATCGCTTGAGGGTATCTCTAATTTAGTATCTTGGGCATTCTTTAGTTGAAGCAGAAAGAACAGGTATGACTGTAAGCCTGAAATAATTTATAATCAGAAAAATTTGAAAGTGCCACTTTGATTCTTCTGCTCTGCTCACTGGGTTTGAAATGTTCAGACTTAAAGAATTAGAAATCATAATGTAGTATATTCTCGAGAGGCCTGGTTCAGTGTCAAGGGTAGAAGACAGTTTGAAGCCATCTCTTCCAGTTCTGACAAACACCCGTGGGCCGAGGCTGACCATAATCCCACGTGGACGCCATCCCGAGGTCCGGGGGCCCGGCTGCTGCTCAGAGCACTGGGATCAGGCCGCACGTTGCTCACCCCTCTCCATTTTTTAAGACTGAAAATGGGGAAGAATGCTCATGGGCCTTTCAAAAAAAATTCCTTCTCTTTGGGCAAGCATGAAGAAAATAATAGAGAAGTAGTGTGTGCTAACAGCAAAGACTGCAAAGCAATGTCCCGCAAGGCTGTTCTAAGATCTCCGGACGTGTTTGTTTGCACGGGATTAACGTGTTGATTAAAGTCGTCTCATTCAAGGATTACGACATGCAGTGTTAGGTTTCTGGTGCTTTAAACATAACTTGCCATTCTCGTGGAACTCAATTGTTTCTTTAAGCAGTCACATTTCATCCAGTCCACATATATTTTGGTTTGCCTAAAACACTTTTCTCTATGGGAGTTGGATTGGCATCACAGAAAAGAACGGGCAGACCAAAATTCACATCCCACATCAGCTACCTCCTCATTCCCTCATCTTAGACAAGTTGTGGGACTACTCTGAGTCCCGATTTCCTTATCTGTGAAACAGAGACAAGGATGTGTACCTCACAGGATTGCAGCAGGATTGAAGTGAAAGGATGTGTATAGGGTGCCCTGTGAGAAACAGGAGCTGTCCCATGTCAGCTCTTCCCACCTCCTGCCTCACCTGCTGACGTCAGCTGACAGCCTGACCCTTTTTCTGCTGAAAGACATAAGAAAGGTTTGCCAGAAGTGCATTTATCACCCACAGTTTCCCTGCTGCTGTTGTAAAAAGAATTGAAAAAGTAGGTGCAGTCAATAATAAAAAAAAAAGAAACCATAGAAAGAAAACACTGACTCCAACTCCAACAGACCTTGCTACTCTATATGATGTTTTTGTTGAACATCAGTATTAATATTGATACTTGTCAGGGTGAATTCCAGCCTTTCCCTAAATATTCTGGCATTTCTTTCAGTAAAATTGGTTTTCCATGTATAATTTGCCTTCCTAGGAATATCACAAGCATTGTTCTATATTCAAACTAAAAATATCTGCGGGCCATCTTCCCCCCTGAGTTTGTTAGTGATTTATATGTGACACCAGAATACTGAGGTGAAATGTGGGGGGAACTGTCAACTGTTTAGTCTTATGATCAGCGTGCTGTCCCTGATGCATTTGGAAAACGTGTGAATTTCTTCAGCTTTTATCTTTCCATCCAGATTTAACGTAGACATTCACTAGCTTAGGACTCTCATATCAGCTCCAAAGGATTCTTATCTTACACAAATCCACCATTTTAATCCTCTCTGGGTGAACACAGTTTGTCTGACTTCAAAAATAGTAACAAAGGCCACCATCCTTGACCTGGGGCTTTGAGCAATTCTGAGATGCAACAAGCTTTGCTTGCACTAAAAAAAAGCTTCTTTGAGCATGGGTTTTTGTATCTTTATGTAGGGCAATTCAATATCCAGTCCAGTCTTGAAGTGCTAAGATTCTTTTGATGTGGATCAGTCTCCTGGGCTGCCCCAAATGGCAAAAAAAAAAGAGAATACCTTATAATACTTCAAGTACACATTTAACCTTTTAGCCAATATGATATGTATGAGTACATATACATTTTTAATTGGAAAGTTATTGCTGCTTTAACCTTATAGACCTTTTATGGGTCACATGTTTTTATGTACTATCATCATATATCACATGTTTTTATCTGCTGTCATCAGTGATGTCTAGGAATTTTCCAGTCTACAGATAGTTAGATTTGAAATTTAGAGCATTTTCCCACAGAATTCCTGTGGTCTGGGAAGGGAGGCCCAAAGCCCCCTACAAAATCTAGGATGTGAGTTTAACATAGTTTACGTGCTACAGGACACTGCCGAGCTTGAACACACTCAGATGTGAGGACGGGGTGGTGTGCGCAGAGCTTCCCGAGGTTATTTGGCCATGCCAGCCTTTTTGGGAAAGCATCTTGCAAGGGTGCTATTCTATAGAACACATTTTGGAAAATGTTCTGCTTGACAATCTCAAAGCCTATTTCCATTACTTTGAATCTATGATAAATTTATCTTGTGATATTTCCAGTTTTAAATGACAGGTAGATGAAAATAAAAAACCAGAGCAAAAATGGAATTAGGGTTATCGAGAACAAAAAGCCAGTCCATGCCTCCAGGCAAACACTGAGCCTCCTCCGTATTCTGTACTCTTGCTGTCGTGGGAGCACATCTCTATTCACGTCTCTAACTTGGTAGGCCTGAAACACATCTCGCCCACTGCAGAACAAAAGGTTTCCCAAACTTCACCTCCTGGGCAGTGAAAACTCAGGGGGAGAGGGAGCAGTACGGGTGTGTAGAAAAGAAGGATGTGTTATGAGACTAGATGTTGGGAAGGTTAAAAATCAGACTCAGCTTTTCTGTCCACCACTCTTATCTCGAATGGGTGGTGGGGGATTCTACAGACGTGATTGCATGAGGGGGCGTGGGTGTTTCAGTGGCCACCAGATCCCAAGGCCACAGTGATCTTCCTGAGAAAGCCACAGTAGGTAAGAGATAGATGTAACCAAGGTAATTTGGAAACTATTGTCTTCTATATTTTACCCAGTTATTCTAGATTTCTCAGTAATAGAGGTGACATAGGTAGATCTGAAAGATTTTGATGCATTCTCTGTAGAAGTATTGGATTTGCTTTTAAAATCTGAGAGGGGCCTTATTCAATAGTTTTAAATGTTGATGAACAGTTTTCTTTTTTCTTTTTTTTTTTCTAAATAAGCATTCAAAGCCATGACTTTGCTGCTAGACCCTTGCTAACTCTCACTTCTCTTTAAAGAACATGTTTGCAGTCTTTGATATTTTTAACCATGCTCATTTTTCTCTTACTTGCAACTCCAAAATTCTGTAATCTTCAGCGTGCAGCACATGGTGTGGCCAGGACTGGCTCAGGAATACAGAGTGACTGGAGAAGTCATGGAGCTGGTGGGCGGTACATGTGGGAGACAGTGCTTCCTCGTCCCTCTGCTTTCTTGGCTGAATGTAGGCCATGAAAGGACCTAAGCTGGAGAAACAGCAATAACAAAATGCGGGAAACATGGTCAGGCAACTGTGTGATGGCATTCTATAGTACTCTGCCATCAACATTTTCTTGGCTGAATGTAGGCCATGAAAGGACCTAAGCTGGAGAAACAGCAATAACAAAATGCAGGAAACATGGTCAGGCAACTGTGTGATGGCATTCTATAGTACTCTGCCATCAACACGCACCAAGCAAGCCAACGTACAGGGAAGGACTCTCTAGAGTCAATCACATTGTCATGATCAGGGAGACCCACACCAGCTTCTGACTTTGCCTCTGCTATAAGTTTGTTTTTTAGTTTTCCCATCAGTTTAATGAAATTCAAATTCCTGAATTCTTTCTTAAACTCTGAGATTGTTTCAATGCAGTAGTTTGAGATTCCTGAAGAAAACTACTTACGGCTTATGTTGCAGAGGTTGTCCCACAAGGTGGGGACCTTAAAGGTGCAAAAGAACATTTGCTGTTGTTGTAGATGTTAACTGACCTCTGACAACTAAATTAATATTTTACATGGAGGTAGGTGGTCTCTCTCATTCCGTTTCTCATTTTCTTCACCTGAAAATGGCCCTCAACCTATTTGGCTGTGATACTGTGAAAACAAATGGCAATATAAGATGATGTAGAAGTGTCTGGAGCCCTAAAGATTGAACTGTAACACTTGCCCTGGCTAGTCTTCCACATACAAAGGAGCAACCTGCAGGGAAAGTAGAAGCCCCTCCCTGGCCCGTCCAGCCAGCTCACACTCATCAGCAAGTCAGCTGCAGGAGGGACACACAGGGTGCCCTGCCTGAATGAAAACAGAAGCACTCCCAGCCCTATGTCCACCATGTCCCCACAAAAAGAACAGATAAATTAACACTGCAGGCCTTCATGGGTCCATGACTCCTCTCCCATGGCATAAATCACTGAGAAAGAAGTAACCAGGCCATCATGCCACCAAAGGTGGGTGGGTATTCAGAGATTAACAGTCTTTCTTTTGTTCTCTCATCCCTATTTTTTTTTTTTTTGGATAGAAATTATCAGTGCTTTAAAATTGATCCCATTTTTTGTAAAGTTAGAAAGAAAGCGGGCATTCTAAAATTTTTTTCACAGTTAGATTGCTTTGCAGCATTTATACGTGTATCCATTATACGCCTCTCCTAAATAACTGAAAAGTAAGTGTCATGTTTAGGGGTGTGGTCTTTAGAATCAGCCTGGTTTTGAATCCCAGATCAGCACTTCGTAGCTTCATAGTTTGGGCAAGAATGCCTCTAATCCTCAATTTCCTTATCTGTAAAATAGAGATAATAATAGAACCCACCTCCTAAGGTTATTGTAAGGATTAAACAAAGTGGCACATGCCTATTTCCAGAACATCATATTCAGTAAATCTTAGCTGCTCAGGATGGGGAGCGTGGGGTCACGGGTATAGTGATGGTTGTATTCTTATCATCAGACCCTGTGTGAGGATTTGCAGCCTACTTTTTGGTTTACAATATACATTTGCTGCTGCAGTATTCCACACCTGAGGCAAAAAGTCAAATTCTGTAGGAAATACATTGCTGTATTTACTGAGTGCCTACCATAGTCAGGCAGAGGCCCCTGCTCTCCGGAGCTCATAGTCCAGTTGGAGGAGCAGAGACATAAACAAATAGTTACAATAAAATCCCATCCATGCTACCCTGGAGTTGTGCCAGCACCCAGCAGGGCAGGGTGTCCCAGAGGAGGGACTCTCAGGCTAGAAGCTGAATGTTTAGTTTGCTTGAACATGTGGTTAGTCGGGAGGCATGACAGCTCATTAATCCACTTCAGAATGATGAGCTTGGGGCATTAGGCAGCATCAGCGATAAGCAAAGAAAAAGCCATTTATATTTACTGGTTTACTAAATAAACCAAGGAATTAGACATGTCCATTTGAGAAAGATTATTGACAACAAGAGTTAACATAAAAAGGGTTTGAATTTGGCGAGTGGCCCATTTTCAAGGCTTCACAAGTAAGTCAAGAGTTTTCTGCAGCTTCCAACAGGAGCTTTTTACTTTTGAAGAGAGAGAGGTTGAAATCTGGCCAATGTCTCTCCTGTACACCCTTTGCTCAAATCCTTGCCAAGTAACAGGATCAAGATTGGGTTTCCCTTCTGCCCTGGCAGGACAGTCCCTCTAGGATGAGTGGGATAGGGCTGCTGGCCAGCCACCTAGGCTGCGGTTCCAGGAGAACAGGTGACCACGGGCCACAGTGTGTGATCTCCACGGAGAACCTGGAATGCTTGAGGAAGCAAGTCATGATTTAGCAAGCAGGGCCCAGCCTCCTGCACTTGGGGAGTCAGGCATGAGGTCAAACAGTAGCAGATACAATGCAATGCTCTTCCACCTTCAAAAATCTGGTTTTTGAAGAACGTTTAATGGCACATAAAAACAGTTCATGATGTAATGTTGCATTCATACATTCATGATACAATGTGAAAAAGCAATTTATGAAACTTCACAGAAAGTATGGTTCTAATTTTGTTTTAAAATTCACATATATAAATATTCATTTAGCTTATAAGTACAAATATAAAAAGAAAATACATGAAAATGTTAGCAGTAGCTATATCCCAACAGTGGAATTTTATGAATAAATTTTATTTTCTTCTTTATTCTCTGTATTTTCAAAATGTTCTGCATGTACCTCTTATAATTGGGGGGAAGAGGGTGCAGTAATTTCGTGACTCTTGTAGGTAACTCAAATTAGCCCTAAAGAAGCTACCTGAATTTTGGCCAGTTAATATGTCCATTCTGGCCCAGACAGGCATCTTAGCAGAATTGCTGATATTTATTCCTCAGTGCTGAAGACCTATGATTGGGCAGTATTTACCTCTAAAAATATAATCTGTAAAGATTAATTTCTGGCTGGTACTTAAGAGAACTAACTATAGGTAGAGCTAAAGAGATGTCAATGAATTCTGTGAACATTGCTCAGAATATTCTCAAAGTTATTTTTGCCTGAGGACGTGGGTGAAGCAAGTTGTAGATGCGGCTTACCCCAGGTCTTAAAAAACAAGAAGTACAAGCAAAATGTAGCCTGAAGAGAAATGCGGCTTCTTTCTGGAGACTCCACTGAGGACCCGGATCGAACAACACTTTGCTTTGTCTTCGGGCCCCCTGTGGCATGGCTGGCACGTGTTCCTCAGGTCTGCCTGGGGAGAGATGACAGGAACAAATAGGCTCTGGCCACCCACACTCACCCTTATCTTATCCTGAAGGGGCAAGTCCCTTATCTTAGGGACCTACCGGGCAGCTTCCTTTCTTCAGTTTATCCAACAAACATTTGTTGAGCACCTAAGATAGTCAAGCCCTAGAGATGTAAAGCCAAATGAGACACAAGCCCCTCAAGTAGCTCAGTCAACTGGGGAAATCAGACCATAAAGAGAACATCGTAAACAATGCCATGCAGTAAGTCAGTGTGCCCAAGGTGGTCTGGGGCTGCAGAGGAAGCCACCTAACTTAGCCTGGGGGACAGGAAAGGGGACTCAAGGAAGGTTCCTGGAGGATCCAATGCTCCAGGTGGGTCTTCAAGAATGAGTAATTCATAAAGTAAAGATGGGAGATGGGAGGTGGGTGTACTACCAAGAACAAAAGCCATTTCATAATAGACAAAATACTTGGCCATTTGGAAGAGCTTTGGGGGTGCTTGTTGGAGTGAGGATGTTTTCTGAGATGAAAGCCAGCCCTTCTCTCAGCACTGGCTGAGCCCTGCAGTCTGGCCTTCGGATAGTGGCAGCAAGTGTACATGCATCTCTAAGCTGAAGCTGCGCTTGACTGGGTAAAAGACAGCCGATAGCTTCTAATCAGAGAAACCTGGAGCTCCCAGGGTGAAAGGAATCACAAGGCCATCTGGACCAGGCCCACTTCTCAGTGCCATCTCCTCAGTGGCAGTGATGGGTGCCATAGATAGGTAGCCCCTGGTGCATTTAGCCCACTGCAGGTGATCCAGGGACTTTGCTCATGGTCTCTGTTCCCTGATACCCACTGGCATGACAGGCCCTCGAAGGCACCACACAACTCACCAGGCTTCTCCATCCTGGGCTTCCATGTGCAGATGCAGCCCTTGTCTCAATATGTCTGTGTCTGCACCCTCTTCATGGTGTGGGTGAGCCTTTGCCCCACTGGCATGACAGGCCCTCGAAGGCACCACACAACTCACCAGGCTTCTCCATCCTGGGCTCCCATGTGCAGATGCAGCCCTTGTCTCAATATGTCTGTGTCTGCACCCTCTTCATGGTGTGGGTGAGCCTTTGCTGACCTTGGGAGGTACCTCTGCTGACCCTGGAGGCCAAAGAATAGCCAGGTCTGAGCCTGTCGCTCTCCCATGTTGTGGAACTGACACGTTTGTTACTTCAATTCTGGTCACAAAAATGTGGCCGTTGTTTTAATGCTAATGGAAAGTGCTGCTAGACAGGTGAGAAAAGCCCTCTCGTACAGAGCAGCCTCACACCTGGGCCAGGAGGGCCCTTTCTCCCTGGGTGTCCCCACCCCTCTCAGCTCACTTCATTTTTTGCCATTGTCACCAGGTGATGTGGAGGCTTGTGTCTGACATACCTTGTCATCCAGTTTGGCAGTAATGGGTTAAACAAACCCTCAAGTAAGTGTTTAAGTGAACAAACGGGCGCTAATTTTACCATGCCTCATTTCATAAGGGATTTAAGGCAGCCTGCGTGAATAGGTACGATAAGGCTGAAAATATAGATACACACAAATCTGAAAGGAAGATCCACAGGAGGAGAAAAGCTTCAGCATTGATATGCAGATCACAGACTTCTGTATAGTTTTTAGAGCTGATCTCTGCCTCTGAGCTTTTAGCTCTGAGCTTCCTGGAGGTCAAGGCAAGGCAAATAGGGAAATACTGTAATTACATGCTCCATATTTCTCTGAAAGAAGAGTTTACCCCTTCCTTTCTGGAAAAAAACTTCAGTGAGACTTAGGTACAAAAGAACTTTTTGTCCTGCATCCCCATGAGAGGACATTGTATACTAGTGTCTGCCAACATTCATCCAGCGAATTTCCAAAACACAGATGGTTTCTTAGAGGGTCCCTTAATGAAAGTGGAGTCAGGACACCAGCAGACTCATGAAAGCCATGAAGGCGGGATAGCACAGTGGCACAAAACACTGGCTAACCTGAAGTCAGATCTGGGTTTGAATCCTGGCTCTGCCATTTACTAGCTCTGTAAAGTTGGCCAAATTAATCAATTTTACTGATTCTGAGTTTCTCACATGTAAAATGGATTATTATTCCATTTCTGTTGCTTATAACAAAATACTTGGAACTGGGTAATTTGTAAAGAAAATGAAATTTATTGCTTACGGTTTCAGAGGCTGGGAAGTCCAAAGTCCAGGGAACACATCTGGGAGGGTCTTCTCTGGTGGTGGCTTTACAGCAACTCCGGGTATCACATGGCAGAAAATGGAGGAGCAGAGAGAGAGATAGTTCTTTGTGCACTTGCCTTTTAAAGCCCTCAGAACCACACCCCTGACCACTATTATTAATCTATTCACTAGGGCATGGTCGTACAATCAAATCACCTCTTCGAGGCCCCACCTTTCAATTACCATGATAGGGCTTCCCAGTTCCCACCCTCAGCAGTTGCAGTGGAGATTTAAGCTTCGATGAGTTTGGAAGGGCATTCAGTCTTGGCAATGGGGACGATAATTCCACCTCTATAAGACGGTTATGAGGGCTAGGTAATCCACAGAAGGCACTTAGCCTGGCTCCTAGGATGTAGGAAGTAATATCATGTGGTAGTTGCTACTGCTGTTGCTGCTACTGCTTTATCATGACTATGAGAGGAAATACAATATAATTCAAGTTCACAGGCAGTTTGGATTGGTGCAGGGATCAAACCTAGTAGCATACTGAAAAGAGTAGATTGACTGCATGTACATAAGGTCATGTCCACATAATGTTTTTCTGTTGGGTTGGGTAGAAGTTGGACTGTAGAAGATTGACTGTTTGCTGTGTGCTTGGAGTAGAGTTATTGGGTTTGCAGGTTAAAGGAAGAACTGGGTGTTTTAAAATTCAACTGAGCAGATGTTAGAATTGACTTCCATTGTGAAAACTGAGGATCCTAAACAAGATTCTTGGCCAACTAGATGGCCAGCCGCTGGTGCATGGAGGTAAGCCATGATAACACCTGCAAATGGAGCCTGGATTTCACTAGAATAAGGTAACCAGTCCTCTCAGCCAAAGAACGAAGATACTCAGAATCCCAGTGTAATGCATAAAGAATGAATAAGATGATTTTGAACTCAAAATATTTCTTGTTTTTAATTAGCAAAATGGAAAGGTTGCTTTTAATGACTGTAAAAATTATTAATCCTCATTTAAATAAAGTTCAAAACATATATAAAGAAGAATAAAGAGAAAAAATCCACAATCTCAACCCTCAGTGATAACTTCTACTCGCATTTTGATATATACCCGTCTTCTATGTACATATTTAGATGCCATCTATGTACATGTTCATATATTTTTACATACATACAGTCATTTAACCAGTTTTTTTAAATGACTCAATTTTCATTTTAAATGGCTGTCTGGTATCCCACTACATGGATCTATGTAGTATACTTAATCAGTCTCCTAGTAATGAAAATATTAAACACTGTAGTGAATGCCCTTGTCCATATGCCATTGAACCTTTTAGCCTAAAAGATTTTCAAACTAAGACAGAAAAATCCTAGTGATGTGCAGTTAATACAAATTAATTACCTGAGTGGCCAGAGCTTTTCCCAGGGGACAGATTGCCCACAGTCTGTGATGCAGTTTTTCTAATAGCAGATTGATGAATATACTGGGATGCAGCCTCAATGACTGGGATGCAGGAGGACAGTGGGGGACCTCCCTTTATCTCTGCAGAGCTTTTCCCAGGGGACAGATTGCCCACAGTCTGTGATGCAGTTTTTCTAATAGCAGATCGATGAATATACTGGGATGCAGCCTCAATGACTGGGATGCAGGAGGACAGTGGGGGACCTCCCTTTATCTCTGTAAGAGCCTCCTTTGGAACTCACAAGAGACTAGATGGGTCCTTTCACTGTCCCAAATCATTCAGTGAGCACTTCCTGGACATTTTCTGTAGGCTAGGCACAGGCCAGTCACCAGGGACACAGTCCCAACACATGGATGAAGCTCAGGAAATATCCATGGTGATGTTGCACTGCAACCCCAGCTGCCTTGAGGAGCCCACAGTAAATATAAGTTGGCCTGCACATTTGCATAAGAAAAACCAGTTTGCATCCCCTGATTACAATTAGGATCTATCTTTAAGATATGATGGTTCCTTAAGTTCCTCTAATGTAGCAATTCTTAATTCACAGATCAAAATCCCTGGGGAAGGGAGGAAGAGATTTTGTTGTGCTCCCTGGGGGGCTGTTCCCCACTGAACTGGGACTCCCTGCTCTTCCCTGCTGGAGATGGGAGTGTTGCCCCTGTCCCTCCATCATCCTCGGGGCAGGCCAGGGTTGAGAATCCCTGTGTTGATGGTTCATGTAAAGTCACAAAGGACACCTTTGCCTGGAGGCTGCCTCCCAACTGGTGCTGGCATGAGACCCAGGCAGATGGGCCTTTCGGTACCCTTACCCCAGCCAAGTTGGATTGGTCACCTGGGAGCTTCATTATTTAACATTAACAGTTTACAGAAGCCTTTATTCTATCTCAAGGATAGTTCTGAGGTGTAGTGGTCAAGTGCATGGCCTATCAGAATGCCTGGATTCAAATCCCAGCTCCACCAGGAATTGACTTCCTCAGCAAGTTTTTTAACCTTTCTGAGTTTAATTATCTCATGTGCAAAATGGAAATGTTGGGATTTAGCATAGAGATGTTGGGATTAAATGAGATAGTCCATGTAGAGTAGTTAGCATGGTGCATGGCACACAGTAAATAATAAATGTTGGGGCCGGCCTGGTGGCGCACTGCTACAGTGCGCTGCTTGGGAGCACAGTGGCGCTCCCGCCGAGGGTTCGGATCCCACATACAGACCGGCCGCTCACTGGCTGAGCGAGGTGCGGGTGCAACACCGAGGGTTGCAATCCCGTTGCCGGTCCCGGTCCGGTATGGGCGCGACACTGAGGGTTGCGATCTGTTGCTGGTCACGAAAAAAGACAAAAAGGAATAATAAATGTTGGCCGGTATTGTCATTAGGTTAAATATTATTATTAGTGATTGTCAAAACAATCCAGTATGGTGGCTACTGCATGTGGAATTATCCCCATTTTAAGATAAGAAAACTGAGGGTCAGAGTATGCCCTTTCCAGTAATCACCCCTCATGCCTGCACCAAACACACACACATGTGCACACACATGCTACCTTCTATCACTGGTGGTCTGTGTAAGTTAGAAAATACTTCCTCAAGGCCAATTGCCGTAATAAATGCATCTCAAGAGACTTATGCTAGAAAGGCCAAGGCAAGTAAGTATCTTCCAGTAAGCTACGTGAGGCAGAAGGAGCCAAGGCTGGAGACAGGCCAGGTCACAGCATTGAAGAGATGGAAGGTAATGAATGTAAAAAGCTCCACAAGCTTGGATTTATGCCCAAGGGATGGGGTAACTAGAGATGAGAGTATGACTGTGCTGACTTAAAAGGATATTGTAACTCTGTGATTTGAACCTCAGATGTGAAAGGACACCTTAGTGCTTACTATGACCCTGCAACCAATGTAAAAAGCTCCACAAGCTTGGATTTATGCCCAAGGGATGGGGTAACTAGAGATGAGAGTGTGACTGTGCTGACTTAAAAGGATATTGTAACTCTGTGATTTGAACCTCAGATGTGAAAGGACACCTTAGTGCTTACTATGACCCTGCAACCGGGATGGGTCACAGGCATTGGCTTGCTTCCCACAGCCAGGGCCCTATGCTAAGTACTATTCATTACGGCTCAGGCTGACACTTCCTCTTCATGCTGCCTGAATGGGAGTCCAGCCAGCCTTCTTTTGCATCACATGGTGGTCCAGTTACCTATTGTGTGACAAACCGCCCCAAAATTTACCAGCATGGAACGATATCTATAGTATTAGGTTCATGATTCGGTAAGCTGGGCATTTGGGCAGGGCAAGGAAGCTCTGCTCTTCTCTGCTCAACGACCCCTGGGGTCTCAGCTGGGGTGGCCCAGATGGCTGAAGATGCTGGGGCCATCTGTGGGGCCTTGAGTCTTCTCCATGTGGTGTCTGCTGGAGCTCAAGTGTCCTGCTTGCCTCTTTCACTCCCAAATCTGGACCCTGGGCTGGGCTGGCTGGAACTGCTGTGCCCGTCCAGGCAGCCCCTCTTTGTGGCTGGATCATAGCATGGTGATCTCAGGGTGGTCAGACTCTCGACACATGACTGGTTCCCCCAGAGTAAGTGTTCCAAGAGGCCCAGGAGGAAGCTGCATGACTCCTCACGACCTAACCTCATGAGTCCTAGCACCTCACTCCGCCACATCCTACTGGTCAAGCAAGTCAGTAAAACCAGCCCAGACTCAAGGAAGAGACTTGACCTCTCAACAGGGAAACAACATGGCATGTGCAGGGAAGGGGAGAGTAGATGGGACCATATGAGAAAAAAAGCTGCCGCACATGGGTAGGGGCGAGAACATGGGCTTTTGAGTTACAGATATTGGTTCGTATCACAGCTGTGTAAATTTCCATCTCTGTGATGTCTGGCAAGTTCCTTAACGTCTCTGAGCCTCAGTTTCCTCTGTAAAATGAGGATAATAATATGCTACTGCACATGATCGTGGTTACAACTTACATTAGATAAATATAATGATTGGCACAATGCCTAACACCTATTAAGTTCTCATTTAGTGGTAGCTGTACTACAGCAATAACTAGTAATGTTATTACTCCAGCTTGTCCTTTGGATACTCATTCATTCATTAAACAAGCAGGCATTCACTCAGTGCCTGCAATATGCCAGGCATGGGCCTCCCACATTGCAAGGAGACAACTTGGGTTTTCAGATTTTTGGGGCAACATCACTGGCTCTCTTCGGTGCCAGCCAGCATTGTTGGGGTTGGCAAGGCTGCCTTGAAGGAAGGACTGAGTGGGGCTTGTCACCTAAGCCTTTCTGATATTACAATATAGTCTTCAGCCCTGTCCTAGTAGCATCTCTTCTCATGACAACAATTCTCCTCTCATTTTAAATAGCGGGGATGCTAATAGAAGAGGCAGGAGAAATGAACCTGCAAATGAGGCCTCATCCTCCAGGCCAATGTGTGTCCTTAGGTCCCATCTGATCAGCATCTGTCCCTGAGGGGCCCTAGTATGTAGGGACAGGCAGAGCACTCAGTGGGCGTCTCGGCATCCATGGACCCTCCCTGACAACCAGCACCCGTATTTCAAACATTAAGATGACA
The DNA here is from genome assembly GCF_000696425.1 of Galeopterus variegatus. NCBI lineage: Eukaryota > Metazoa > Chordata > Mammalia > Dermoptera > Cynocephalidae > Galeopterus > Galeopterus variegatus. The sequence continues at coordinate 526,030 of NW_007726938.1, read as the reverse complement.
GAAAAGATAGGAAAGGTAAAATGTCCATCTCTTTACTATGTGTAATCATAAAAGAAGAGTACTCTAAGGCATTCTAAAATAAAACAAAAGCAAGACGTCAAGGAGAACACAAGCCGAACCAAGAGAAGCCATTTGACAGGAAACCTCAGTCCCACAGCCTGGTCTCTGTGTCTTATTTGAGCAGTTTCCTCATACCAGGAACTAGTTAAAAATAAAAGGGCAGAACTTCTAACCCATATTATTTCAAAACCTTTAGGCTTCCCATAATAGTCATGTGAAAAATCTCACTTGCTCATATGAGCATCTCTGACTTTCATTTGAAGACACTGGCTCTTTAAGTAGATCTCACTTTCGGGAGCTTGTTTTTAGGTTAATGATAAAGGAATTCACACTCATTAAGCTCCACTATTCCAGCATCTAAAGTCTGCGTGTTATAAAATCACTGAATCTCACACCTTTCCCTTAGTCCAGTTTCCCATCCAGAGCACAAATATCTGCTCCATGCCCCTGGCAGAGGACATCAGCCACCTTTTGCAGCAGTGGTGAGCCAGACCCAGAGCCTGCAGTTCATTCTGAGACTGCAGGAGTCTGAAGCCCCATCCGCCCTTCTGAGGAGACCCACACGAGCCCTGAGAAACGAAGGTGACACTGATGCCAGCGCTGAGTGTGGGCAGTGGGGAGGGCTCAGCCTTCTTTGTGCGGGGATGGTCAGAGCTGTCTCCCAGTCCTCCTCCGCTATCATTTGTTGGTGTGTTACTAATCTGCTGGTCTGACTCATCCTGGAGGCAAACACGGGCTCAGTGCTCATCGCAGGGAAGTGCTCAGCTCACAGTGCAAGGTCAGCATCTCCCACAAGCAGCATCTGTCTTGGACAGCCATTATTCCTAACAAGTAGTTCAAAGGAGATAGACACATCCCCTGCCAAACCAACTCGAGCTCAGGGGCGTTTTCTCCACTGAGTTCTAAGACCATGACAATTGATCTAACATTGATCTGAAATCTGGTCAGTCCAGAGCCCACGGGCCTCTTCCACATGGCTTTGGAAGTCTGTCCTGCAGCTCCCTCTTCATCCTCACCGAGTGGGAATGATCCCAAACACTCTTCCCTAGAAACGTGGGAGTTGAGCTCCCAGTGTGCCTGACTGGGGTAGAGGAGGGTAGGAACTGAGAGGGCTTAGTTGCAAAATCAGCAAAGGCAGAATGCTGTTCCTGTGATTTTGAGAAACCACGAATACTCTAGAGACATTCATCAGAATGAAAACCTGGGACAGACTGCACCCGCTCTCAGCTGGTGCAGTGACTTTAAGAACATTCCCTGTGATCAGCATGCATCCACTTCTTCAATGCACTGTGACTCAAAATGCTATGGGGACCCTGCCTCTTTGGGGTCAGACAGTCGTGTTTTCTCAGTGAGAGAAAACAGGATGGAGCTGTGCTTGGAAGAGCAGGCAGAAATCAAGGATACCTGTGTGGAGAAAAGAAGAAAGCTAGAGATCATCTTGAGAGAAGGACTGATTATTGAAGGGCCTAAGGAAACAGCCTTCTCCCGGGCGGGCGCTGCTTGGCGTGACATTCTGGCTGATGTGATGATACATACAGAGTGGACCCACAGGGAGAACAAATGCCTTAAGAAAGCTCTGGATAATCAGTGCTGTCTGAGCACTGTTTGCATGCTGGCTGCTTTAACAGTGAGACGCCACACCAGCATGACTAATGCCTCTCCCCTCAGCCCAAATTAGACTGTGATTGTGTTTCATAGATGTTCCCTGAATCACAGATGTTTGAGGTAAAAAGACCCAAGCTCCTCAGGAACACCTCCCGTGGCGTGTGTGGGATCATCCTGGCAGGCCTGGCTGAGAATATGACTCCAGACTCAGCTGGAACTCCACAAGGACCCCCTGCCCTTCCAAGTCCTCGGGAACAAACCTTCCACAAGGGGAGCCTTGTGTGGAGCTCCTGGGCCTATGGGCTGTGGCCCTGCTCCTCATGGGATTAACTGGGGAGCTGCCTCCTAGTGTGGCCGTGAGCAGGGATGTCACATCCGTGACCAGTGCCTTGTGTAGGCCCCGAATGGGGTCTGGAGCGTCCCCTTCCTCCTAGATTCCACCGGCTCAGTGCCACCTCAGGTGCAGCAGTTCGAGGTCCCTGTTAGTTCGCCTCCCCGGGTGTTCTTCAGCCGTTCCCTCATTCCTGTTTGTAGTGTGCCTGTAGTAAATGCTTTCTCATTTTATTTTCCTTGCAGAATTTAGCCTATGAAATCATCCTGACACTAGGACAAGCCTTTGAAGTCGCTTACCAGCTAGCACTACAAGCAAGGAAAGGGGGACACTCCTCCACACTTCCAGAGAGCTTTGAAAGTAAACCCTCCAAACCCATCCCCAAGCCCCGTGTCAGCATTCGCAAGTCGGTGGTAAGTAGAAAAGACACGGGTGTCCTAAAAACCTTGAACAAGAGGGAAAGGGGGCTGCTGACCGGGCCCTTCCGTGGTGTGGGTGCCCTTCAGAATCCAGGCCTGCTCTTCTTTGTCCTTTCTCTTGCCCTCCTCCTGGTGTGTCTGTCATCACAAAATCTTGGGGGGGCCATCTCCCTGAACTGGAGGCTCCAGAGAAAATTCCACTTTCTCTGCCACCTGCCACAACCCCGTGCGGGGTACTGGGTGCTGCTGCTGCTGCAGTCCTTAGTGAATCTTATCTGAAGGTCCAAGAAAGCTGGGGAGCAGCATTTCCTGAGGCTTGGGCTGCCGTGCCATCGGGGCAAAGCCTCTTGCAAGCCCCAGCCTCCAGAAGGGTTTGCAGAGGGTCACAGTACCCAGCTAGAAAGAACTGGGTGACGCGCAGGCTGCTCTGCTCCGTGCAAGGCCCGTGTGCTTCCTCTCGGCAGCTGAGGCTTCCTGCAGAGTGCAGCCTGTTCAGGAGGTGCGGCCCCTCCTCCTCGTCATCTGCCTTCCTCCAGGAATTTCCCCCCTTCCCTCCCACAGGCTCTGCAGACATCCTGTCCCGACAGGCTTGCATGACTTCAAAGCGGCCTCCTCTGGTGGTAGCAATACCCCAAAGCTGGAAGGTTCCCAGCCAGCCTCCCATCTGGTTTCTGCACCAGCTGCCGTATTGCATCCTAGAAACGCGGGACTCACACTGGGCAGGCAGCACCCCCCAGAATGCACTGCTCTCACACCCCCGAGTCCTCCCATCTGTAGCTCTCTCCTCCCACCAGCCCCATCTCCAGTGTCATAGGAGACGAGCAGGAATTTTTAACCCTTGCAGGGAAGCACCTCTTCCATGACCATGTGGCTTCTTGTGTACAATCTTCTTTTTGGCCCCTACTCCTGTTACCTTTCCTGGCAACATCAACCTTCACAGGAATGACCCTCCAGCATCTGTCCCCTCTGTACAATCTTCTTTTTGGCCCCTACTCCTGTTACCTTTCCTGGCAACATCAACCTTCACAGGGATGACCCTCCAGCATCTGTCCCGTTCCTGGACAGCATATTTCTGGGACCTTCTCCTCTGCCCCTGCCACTCACTCTCGTTCCCATGGCTCGTTACTGATCTTCGCCAGGAACCACACCTCCTCTGATATCTTTATCTCAAACACCACATTCCGACCCCTGGTCCTGGCACCTCAGCACCTACCCAGCCCCACTGGCTCCCAGTTCTCTGTCTCCAGCCCCGACCCACCCCAGAACTCCAGAATTCTATGTCAGTTTCTTCTTTGACATTTCCACTTTGACATTTTACAGACATCTGAAACTTAGTATGTCCAGAACAGAATTCTTGATTCTTCCCTCAAAGCCGTATCTCTCTCCATCTTCCCCAGCTCAGTAAATGGCACAACCATTCACTAAGTTGTTGAAGCCAAAATCTCCAAGTCATCCTGATGCCTTCCTCTCACCTCTATATCCATCCAGCCCATGAGTAAACCCCATCCACTCCACCCCTGAGACATATCTCACATCAGTCCATTCCTGTCCACTTCCTCTGTCACTCTTCTAGTCCAGGCTGCCCCCAGCTCTTGCCAAGCCCACACCTCCCAATGGACTCCCTTCCTGCACACAGCAGGGGTCAGATCACGGCACCTTGTGCCCCAGATACCCTGAACCTCACTTCCCACCACACTCCTCATGGACCTGCAGGCCTTGTTGTTCCTTGAGTGTATAATGCTCACTCCTACCTGAGGCTATGGTGCCACCTGCTACCTCCACCTGTCATATTCTCCCCCTGATCTCAGCATGGCCAACTCCATCTTGTCACTCAGATCTCAGCTGCATGGAGAGGCTTTTCTTAAGCACCCAATCCAAGGTAGACACCCAGTCACACCGAAGCATCTCACCCCCTTTTAATTCTATGTAGTATTTATTAATTGAAGTTTTTTGCTTATCACTTGCTGATTGTCTTACCCCACAAAAACGTAGGTTCCATATACGCAGGGACCTCGTCTGTTTTGTCACCACCGGGGCCAGGCCCATAGCAGTGAATATCTGTGAACATCTGTGGGTGAAGAAGTGAGGGTCTCTGGATGGATTTAACAAATACATCTTTGAGAATGATCAGGCTGTTGAGTGTCCAGGAATTTACAGAATGTTTAGGGCTTAGCTCTTAGACTAATGGATTCATTCTCGAGTGGACAAGATCAGTCTGTTCAGGGCAGGTGCCTGCATCTGACTGTCCTCTGCTCCCCATAGACTTCTTCCAGAAGAGCACGAGGGGTTGGGTGCCCTAAGTGCTCGCAGAGTATTCACTCCAGGAAGTAGGAAAATACACACTGAACACTACAGTTGTTCTCTACCTGCCTCAAGGTCCGTCCCCCTCAGCTGGTGGCACTTTCTATTTCCCTCAGCTCCAGCTGTTTACTGTTAAGAACCATTCAGTGACTGCTAAGGACCTGTAACGTCCTCCCCACGGCCTAGTGGGGACACAAAGCCTGCGGCGGCTCCCAGCCCACCATCCCGAGCACAGCAGGCGGCGGGCGGGCGCGCGGTAGAGACCTCACCCGGACCCCTCCTCAGAGCTACCGGCTCAGCCCGACCCCAGGACGGACCTGTTTGTTTGTGGGTGCAGGGACTAAACCACTTCAGAGATGGCTGGGTTTGGTTCAAGGCGCAGCCGCCCAGGCCCCTGCCTGCCTCTTCATCCTGGGCTGTGTGTCCCCTCCCGGCCCCGCTGTGGAACTGACCGCCGCTCCGGTGACCTCGCATAGGCTGTTCCACCTGCCCCAGAGCCCTCCCTCTCGCCCTCCCCAGCAAGGCAGACGCCGCTGGGCCCGCAGCTTCCCATTCAAACGTGACCTTTCTTCCGATGATATTTATTCAACAGTACTTAGTGAGTGCCTGCTGTTTGCGGAGTCGTCAGGAGCTTTTCTAAGTTTTGCAGAAACAGCAGTGACCAGAACAGACAAAATAGCAGCGTCCGGAGCGTACACTGTAGTGCGGGGTGAACCCCTATGATGTACGCGGTAGTACGTACGGTGAAGAGCAAAGCAGGGGAGCGGGAAAGTCGGGGCTCCTTCGCAGGGGTCAAAGGTCAGGCTTCTACGACGAGGTGGCGCTAGGGTGTGAGGCGTGCGGGTGTCTGGGCCACAGCGAACGGCGAGGGCAGAGGCTGGGGTGGCCGCGGCGCGCAGGGACAGCGAGGACGCGGGGCGGCTGGGGCGCAGGCAGGCAGGGGGACTAGAGGTCATGGTGAGGAACAAAAGCCGTTTTGTTCTGACTGTGATGGAAACCGCCGGGGGGTGAGGGCTGGGGGCGCCCTGGCCCGACCGCCTCCTCCAGGAAGCCCCCCTGGCTTGCCCGCGCGCACGCGCCCCCGCCGAGCGCGCTCCTTTCTCGGCGTCGAGGTCTGCGTCTGTGTCCGCCCCCCCGTCCCCGCCCCCTCCCGCGCCGGGCCGGGACTCCACGTGCCATCACGTGTGTCCCGCGGAGCCACGTGGCAGCCGCCCCGCTGGGCCTGGCTTCTGCCGCGGGCTCCCGGGCGGCGGCCGCGCGCACGGCATGGCGACCCGTGACCGGCAGCAGCCTTTCTGTTTTAAAGCAGATCGACCCCTCCGAGCAAAAGACTCTGGCCAATCTGCCGTGGATCGTGGAGCCGGGACAGGAAGCCAAGAGGGGAATTAATACCAAGTATGAGACCACGATTTTCTGATACCCGCCGTCCCCCTCCTCGCGGTGCCTTGCTCGCCAAGCCGTCGGGGCAGCCTTTCCTTCGCGCCTCGTTCCCACCCAGCCCAGGAGGAAACTGCTCTGCTTGTGTGGCCTGGTCAAGGGCCACAGGCCGCCGGCCCCTCCTGGGGGAGTTCTCTCTGCACCAGTGGCGGAAAACGCAACCGGACTTTCCAGTCGCAAGACACCCCCCCCCCAGAGGCTTAACAGGGGTTCCCCGCCCCCGAGAGGCTTGACAGGGGTTCCCCCCAAGAGGCTTGACAGGGGTTCCCCGATGTCCCCAACTCCCCGCCCCCACCGCCCAAGGTATTTCTACCGACTCCACCCCAATACTTGCTTTGCTTTATTTGGGGGTAGTACCTTTAAAAAAGAAAATGTAAAAGGGATCTCTAATACTGCCTAAAAGTATAAAAATCTTGGAGTTAGATTTTACTGTCAGCAGTTTCAAAGGTAAAATCAGAGCAGAACTAACCCCATAAAGCATCTGTAAAATCATTGTATCACTGAGTATCATTTAATGCAAAAGGACAAAAACGACCCCCATGTTCACCAGGAAATTCTGTTTCCCACTTTCTATCTTTGTGGATTTTATATGTAATCAACTATGTCAGATAAAGAAAACCTTCAAACCTAAATGATTGGTTCAAAATTTAAGAATGACTCAAAACAGGAATTTATTATGCACAGGAAAATGTGTCTTGTATTAAATATTTTTATTAAAAGAATGTTTCATTTATGCATTGATAAAAAAAAAAAAACTAGCTTAGTTGTGAGGGATGTTTCTGGTTTCATTTCAAATGACTAAATTTCTACTGCTACTGCCAAGAGGACTGGCTCAGTTGTGGTAAAGTACCAATGATGCTCACCAGAGCAGGAGATTCGGGCATGCAGACTGGCTTTGAACCGAAAGTGCTGATGCAGCCATAAGCCTGCAAAGATTGCTTTTTTAATCTTCACAGTGTTTTAAAGAACATGTTAAAGAACTAATCTAGGGCTCCTGCTGTCAAGATTTCTGTCATGGAAACCTTGTTTGAGAAAGGTGTTAATAAAATTCTATTGCAAAAATTTTTTTTCTAGAAAAAATAAATACAAAAAAAAAAAAAAGAAAGAAATTCCAAAGTAATAAAACTTTTCTCGAAACAAAAAATGTTTGCTTACTATTTGATTAAATAAAATTTACTTACATTTCTTTAAGGTATTTTAATTTTTTTAATGTCTCTGTGGAGTATTTGTATGATACCATAATGTATATTTATGTAGAATCAAATTATATAAACAGTACGAATATCATTATAGAAAAAAATAACATTTAATGTATATTGTTCTAACCAATCATATTGTGAATCATTTTGAAGTTCATTATAGAGATATTGATAAATTGTGGAATTGTCTTAATGTTTTTTTTATTAACCTATATTATTTTAAACCTGAGATTATCAGTTACATTCATCAGTTGGTGAGTTTTAAAGAATAACTTTTATTTCAAACTGACAAATGTATATGGTTTTAGTTCAGTGTTGAAGAATTTTAATACAATATTAAATTACTTGAACTGAAGAGTTCCTTGTATATATTTTGCCTATTCACTGTTGATATGTATGTAGTAAACTGAGGGGAAAATAACATTGAAATATGCTACCGAAAGGAAATTGTATAGGAGCAAAGTAAATAGGAGCTTTACTGAAACCGAAGCATATGTGTAAATAAGCTTGGGCTTCCAGTTATAAATTTTGTAATTTTTGTCATTATTTATATCCTATAAAAAAAAAAGCACACAAAATAAAACAGAAGTTGTACAGCCACTGGTGCTTGGCATCGTTCTGTGAGCACCTCCCTACTTCCATTTAGGAGCAGAACCAAAGGCCCAGCCTTAGCATCCACAGTGAAAGGGATGTTTTTCATTGGCAAAATTGTTGAGAAAATTTGCTCATTTCCAAGTTCAACCAGGCTGAGAAAGATACACTGGCTTCTGCAGCTTGAATTTCAGCCAAAAGCCCCCACTGTCTTTCTTTAAAGTGGGTTGTAAAGAGAAATTGTCAGAACAGAAATATCTAAAAGAGAAAGGATCACTAAACTGGATTGCTTTTATCATACAACATAGATGGTGTGTTTGGAAAAACACTATCTACACGTTTAACAGACCTTTCGTTTGTCCTAAAACATGTGTGCCAGCTCTATATCAAATGACATGGAACCATGTTAAAGCCACTCTGGATTCTGTCTGTAGTCCATGATTCACACTCCGTATTCTGTGACCTTCAGGAGAAGGTCTTTCTGTTGCTTGATCCAAGTCTGTTACCCTCAGAAACCCAGACCAAAGCCATCTCAGAGTGTTAAGAGGGGAGCTCTTAACAGGCAGAAGCCTGGGGTTTTGAATCCCAAAGAACTAAAATCAGCCTGAGATGGGGTGAGATTTGCCCTGAGAAGGGCGAGTTCCCTGAAGGAAAGTTTGGGCTGAGATTCTCAAGTGTGTTGCTTTAACTAGGCTAGTTTGGCCCCTGTTTTTGTTTGTTTGACCACCAAAACGTCAAATGTGTGTTTGTGTCATTAATGGTCCCAGCACGAAGCACATGGCACACTCCAATTGGGATCGTGTAAGAATGTAACAAATAGCCTACTTGCACAGGTGTTGGCAGCATGTGGGGAAACCAGAAGCAGGATGGGATAGTGTCCTGGGCTGGTCCCAGCCTGCGTGGGAAGAAGTCTGTGTGGAGGGGGCTGCCCTCCAGAGTGAGGGAAATGGCCACCTGCCGTGACCTCAGAGAGGGGGTCAGGGATAAAAAGGCCCTGATCTCACTCTCCACCCTCCGACTGGAAGCCACAGGGTGCAGCCCCACAGACCAAAGGAGGGAGGAAAGAGGACGGAATAAGCCTGGAGGGGTAAACTGGTAGAAGAGAGCCAGCCACGCAGTGAAGAAGGGATTTGAGCTAATTTTCTTGAAGGGAAAATTTGACACATTGATGACTGCAATAACCATGGAGTGAGGGTCCTAGGATGCTAATATTATTCAAAAAAAAAAAAAAGAATTAGAATCCAATTATTCCATTTAATTTTTTATTAAATTGTATTCTATGATAAATTTGGGTGAATTGAACCCTATGAAAATTATGCCCAGATGGTTCATTAATAAGTCATGGAAATGATTTTTCTCAAGACATACCAGATTTTCTCTGGTTAGAATACATGGGAATACTGCCAGTATATATAATGTTTGGATAAAATGGAGCAGAAGACGGGCTTAGATAAAGAACGCTTGACCAGATTCTCAAAAAATCAATGAAAATTTACACTTGGACTCCAAGCAACATTGTTCCTAAGCCATTTCTGAAAAGAAATGAAAATTTGATAAGTGGTCTAGCTTCCAGAGAATTAAAATGTAATGACCATGTTCAGAAATCTATACAGAATAAAGCCTTTTTTAAAACATTAATTTTTTTCTCTTTTTATATATGCTATGCAGTATGTTTCCCATAAAAGTTAAGCAATCTGATGGTTATAAACACATTTTCTTAAAGTTAAATTGGGTAACCAGCCAACACAGGCCAGCACGAGGTTTACCTGCAGCAAGGCCCTGTTGGTCTGCTCCAAACCTCATTTTTGTCTCCCCCACACCCATTTACTGCTGTCTGTGCCTCTAGGCAAACGGACCCAAGCATGTGCCTGCCCCAGCAACAGAGTCCTGCTGTTCCCAGAACCCAGTTCCAAAGCAGGCAGAGAGTGTGCTATGAATTTGCATGGACCTGTTGGTCAGTCACCATCTTGTGCACTGTATGATTCCATTGTACCCACAAGCTGGAACTTATTTTTGTGGTTGAATTAACCCTAAAACCTTGGTGCCAACCTGAGGAATGCCAATTCGCTTAATTATTTCCTGTCTTCGTCTCAAGTCAGTCTACTTATTGAGAACTCATGCTGCGATAGCATGGTGCCGTTTTTCATTCATACTGCACTCAGTGTGTAACTCATAAAGAATCGTAGCTCCAAATTATGTATCATCAGAACAGTTTTTGTTTTTCCCTCCAAAACCCCTGAGACCTATGTTTGTAAAAGTTGCATGGGCATTTCACTTTCCAAGAGTAGCTGATGATGAGGGATGTAAAGACTCACACATCAGGCTGAATGTATCAGCTCCAGTGGGTCACCCCAGCTGAAGGTGGCAGCTGCAGCCACTGAGGTCTCATCAGGGGCCCTTACTTAGTTGATAGTTGAGGAGCACGGGTGTCAGATGACAGACTTCACAAGAATAGCAGAGCTCACGTGCATGCTACAAGTCCTGCCATTTAGGAAATCTCTTATGTCTCATCTCCACAGTAAGAGCAAGCTGAGATGGTATCAGCTTACCACGTGGTAATAAAAACCATTCAGAGCAATCCATATTCGATGCCCAATTTCACCATCCTCTGGATGACTCCTGCCTCAATCAAGCTTCCCAACAGCTGCTCCCTGGGGAGCCTGCATGCAGCCTGCCACTCTCCCTCACAAGTGATAATGAGACACGTGGCCAGGGACAGCAACACCCCCAAGTAAGAAGCAACATCAGCTGTTTTCTGACATTTAAGACGGTGATTTCTCTCCAGTTCTCAGAAGTGCGTGCTCAGTTTTCTGAGAGAGAACAAAAAATCCCAATGTGCTAAGTGTTGAGTCAGGAGAGTCTGGGAAAGAAGGTACGAAGGAATTCGGGAATTCCATTTGAGTATTCTGGGGTTTGGATTTGTGGGGAGGGGAAAGTTGCACACACAGATGCCTTCAGGGCCACACAGGTGATATGAGGGTGTGTAGTGGGGGCTGTGACAACCCACAGAGACCCCGCCCCATCTCAGGACAGCTGCTACTCAGTGCCCGCTGATCGTTGCCAGGCAGAAAGGAAGGCCCTGGGTTGACAGAGTTTTAAGAAATCTGGATTTTTATGCAAAATCACTGGGTTTTGAAATGTTGGCAACAAAATCAATGTTTTAAAAAATTAAGTGTGGGACAAACAAATCTCAGCTGTGGGCTGGGAGTGGTCCCTGCATCACTGTTTGTGAACTCCTTAGTAGCTTTAGGACATTCCACGTTTCTGCAAAACTTCAGTGGCCTCACAGCTAGATATGCAGCGGCTTCTCAGAAGAACTGTGTTTGTGGCTGGGCTGAGGGGTTGGAGGAGGCAGAGGTTCAGGGGTCACTGGCATTTGTTGAACTACTGTTACACACCAGGTTGGGTTATGGGAGTATCAGTTAGGAATGGATTCAGGGGCTCGTAGCAAAGACCAGAAATAACAGTGTCATACAAGGGAGGGAGTAAATTTTCCCTCGTGTAATGTGAACTTCAGAGACAGGCCGTACAGAGCTGGAGTGGTAGCTCTATGATAGCATCAAAATCCCGAGATGCTTCTATGATTCTATTCTGCCATCTTTAGCGTGTGGCTTCTGTCCTTAAGGTCACCTTGTCATCACAAAATAGCTGCTGGAGCCTGGTTCAGCACACTCATTCCAGGTAGGAGAAAGGATGGCAAGGACCAAAGGATGGTAGGGTTTCCCTGGCAACCTTTTAGGAGCTTTCCGGAAACTCCACCCCACAACTTCTGCTTACAGCTCACTGTCATCACCACCCCACCAACCCCAGCTAGGGGGTTAGAAAATGTGGCTGCTGCTGTTAGTTTTAGCTGAGCACATTGCAGCCTCCAACAATCCAGGGGTTGTTAGTGAGGAAAAGTGGGAGACTGGATATTGGGGTGGTCACCAGCAGCTTCTACCACCAAGGGGACTGTAGTGGATTGAATTATATCCCCCCAAAATTCAACGAAGCTTATATTGTGTCCCCCAAGTTTTATGTATTAGAAACTTAGCCCCCACTGCGATTGTTAAGAGAGTGGGAAACCCTATTATGGTAATTGAAAGGTGGAGCCTTGAAGATCGTAGGACCCTTTATATTGTGTCCCCCAAGTTTTATGTATTAGAAACTTAGCCCCCACTGCGATTGTTAAGAGGGTGGGAAACCCTATTATGGTAATTGAAAGGTGGAGCCTTGAAGATCGTAGGACCCCGCAGTAGTGAATGGATTAAAAATGGTGACATGGGCATGGTTCTGAGGGCTTTAAAAGAAGAGGAGAATCTCTCTCTCTCTGCTCTCTCTGCTTCCACCATCTTACATAAACAGACTAATACAGGGATCATCCCTGTAATAGGTAAAAGACAAAAGTAAGCACGCACAGGTGAGACATTTGAACGGGGAAAGCAGTGACTGGGGGAGGCATTGGTGATGATCCTGGCAGAGCTGTTCTACAAATCAGCCACCAAGTCCGAGCAGGAAAGATCCCCAGAGCAGTGTTAATATGTACCCATGTGAACATCTGTGCTGCTCAGCAACGCTCCTGAGAACACACAGCAGAGCAGGTGTGGAGGAGCACGCTGCATGCAGGCGTCACGAGGGCCAGGTGGCTGTGGTGTGGGAAGGGACTGGCAATGGGCTTGGTTGGGCATCAAGGGTGAGAGCAGAGGGCACTGGCTCTCAACCTCTGCTGCACACTGGAATCACCTGGGGAACACACTGATGCCTGGGTCCCATCTCCAGAGATTCTGAATTAATTGGTCTGGGGTGAAGCCTGGATTTGGGGAGGTTTTTGAATTCTCCAGGTAATTCTAGGTGCAGCAAATTGTGAGGAGTATTGCTCCTGGGTGTGTCAGGCCCTGCGGATCCCCTGAGAAGATGGGCAGCCCACGTAGCTGCCCCTCCACCAGGGGCTCCCTAGGAAGCAGATCCTTAAGGAGATTAAACCATTTGCTGAAGTCACACAGCTGGAAAGTTAGTCCAGCCAGAATTTGAACTTAGATCCACTTGACAGCCAAAGCCACACAGATGACATCCACGCCCATGCCACTGGCCCAAGCAGCGAGCCCGGGGTCGTTTTTCCTCTCATTCCTAGCCCTCCCCACCACTCGATAGGCATGTGCAAAGCCCAAAGAGATAAAGTTTAGGATGGTTCGGAAGAGAGCAGATGACAGCTTTACTCTGAGCAAGGCCTGTCTCTTGAAAGCCAACAGCCATAAAGAGAGGAGGCAGAGGAGGATGCCCAGATAGAACTGTGTTCTATAGAGCAGAAGCCACAGTAATTTGTAAACCATGGATACTTGGGCAGCACAGGGATGGGATGTTGTAACTGGGACAAAAAATCATTATTACGCCATTTACTGAGACCTATGTCAGATGCTTGACATATTTTTCTAAGTTTCACAAAAGCCCTGCACACTAGCTGCTGTGTTCCCTATTTGACAAGTGAGGAAACTGAGGCTCTGAGAGGTTGCACCGCTCAAAGGAGAAAAAGGAGAAAGGGGGGAGATGAAATCAAGATGTTAGAAGAAAGCGCACGGATCCACTAACCTCAGGCCTGCCACTAATTGAAAATGAACCTTTAAGAGTTCCAAAGTAGAAACAGGCTTCCCCCAGGGAAAGGCAATAGTGGGGCTACCACCTTCCCTGCTCAATACTTGAGTCATCTGAGAATTGAGAGCAGGTCGAGCAGTGGCCAAGTGCTGGCAAACTTAGCACGTCCCCCAACCTCAGCCATCTGCCGGGCTCCTATCAGAACGGCTCCTGCTGCTTTTTTCAAAGAGCAATTCTTATAGGCACAGAGATGGTTTAATCAGATAGCAAAAGTAGAAGCTCCTCAGGGGCAGACGGCGTCTGATGTCTTCTCTGAGAGCTCGGTACTGACACATCCATCATGATGCATGCTGTGAATGTATGAAATGAATAATAAACTAAATGCAGAATGGAAATAATGCTCTTGAATCCTTCAGCCCTGGGGCTTCAGTGAGGAGCTGCAGCAGTGTGGCCCAGCAGAGGCAGACTGCCGCAGACCAAGTCCCCAGCTCCCCCACCTGGCTGTGGGGCCCTTGCAACTTAACCTTGCTGCATCTGTTTCCACACCTAGAAACAAGAGGTAACACCTTGCAGCACTGTTGGGAGCATTCAAACTAGTAATGTATGGAAAGTGCCCAGCACAGGGCTTGGCGCATAAAAACCCCTCAAAAAATAGTAGTTCTCCTTTCCTTCTTCCTAAAAAGGGCTTGTTATGTCTCAGAAAGTTAATCGACAGAGAGTAGGACAGTAAACTCAAGGTGGAGGTTAGAATCACTGCTAATTGAGGGTGAATCACAAATGAGAGCATCTTCAAGCTCATCACATAAGCTAACGGATGATCTTCCCAGCGGCTGAAACCCACACCTTGTGATCCAGATTTGGATTCTAGCCCTGGCTTAGTCACTGATTAGCTGCCTGGGGTTTAGTTCGTCCTCTAAACTGGAGATGGATAGTCTGCAAATCTACTCAACTACTGCAAAGATAAAATGAGGAGTGGACAGTGCTTAGAGTGGATAGGCAATAAATATTTGAATGAATGACTATAAATGTTTGCTCCAGCTCCTTAGAACAGCCATCCTGGTATTAAGCAAGAGTTTTCACTCACGGGCTGAGTGTTTTCAAGCTTGATCAGTTGCTCAGAACCGCCAGACCCAAACTCAGGCCTCAAATGCTCTCTCTAGTTACATATTCTAGCCCTGGGTGATGGGGAATTTCCCATTACAGAGGCAGATTTCTATTCATTTCTATGTGATAAGCAGTATTCCCAGTTCTGAGGACCTGACCTCATAAATGAATTTACAATGAACACCAGCGACTCATTTTCCTGACTCATAATTGAAATGAAAATTTCCCAAGTACTGGTCTTCTCACTACATCATCTGACTAGGGAGCAAGTCATTGTTGATGCCAAATGACTTCAAAGGCCTGGTCTCTGATGACTCTCATATTTGATCCAATTCTTCTGCCCCTCCCATGTGAACATACACAGTCATTCTTCTATAGTTAAATTCACAGCAGCTGACTTTCTAATTCAGACATTTTAATAACTATAGTATATCCATAGTCCTGCGGACAGGGGTTATGAGCAAGGAATCTATCCCAGTGACAATCTTCAGAGACTAAGAATTATTACAAAATCATTTTCTCCTTCTCTAAAGGTCAGTAAATTATAATAACATAAAACATTTGTTGAATAAGAGACGGCCATACTCGCTGACTTACTCAAGGGATATATGTTTATTCATTTCATATAATTTGGTAGTGAACCTATTTTATCCAAGTAAAGTTTTACTTTCCCCTAATGATGTTTCACAGTAAAATACCAAACTAAAATGGGAAGATGAAGAAAATGCTGGGGATGTGCTGCATCCTAATTTGACAGCTTCATGATATCCTTGTGGAGAGGGACGGGGAGAATGCGCCGTGAGCATCTGGGCCTACAGGAATTTCAGCCACTCAGTGAATGTTTACTGAGGCTCTAATGCACGTCAGTCTTATGTTAGACTCCGTTATAAGAGACCTAGCTTTCAAGGAGCTTACAATATAACATGGAACCGCAAAAAGTAAACAAGCAATTTCAACAGAGCAATAAAATCCACGACAGAGAAAAGGGTGCTGCAAGAAGGCAGAGCAAACCATCAGCCCTTGAGGGTCATCTCAAAGAATATATGAAAGATAAGGAGTTAGGGAAAGAAAGAAAATTGAGTGAGAGGGGCATATAGAAGAAGCAAGAACAGTATATACACACAGCCACAGAAGAGAGCACATAGCAGGTCCGGGGCTTTAAACAGAGAAGTTTAAACATGATTAATGTTTAATCAGAGAGGCTTAATATGATTAAGATTAGCACTTTGGAAAGATGACACAGAGGGGCACAACCAGTGTCAGTGATGGCAGTCCAGGATCTCTTGCAGGCAAAAGATAATGGGGCCCAAATAATGAAACACCAAGGAATGTTCACCTACCACTTTCTTGGTGCAAGCATCAAGATAAGGACTTCATGAGCATTATCTCACTAAATCCTTATAGCAGCCCTGAGGGAGGAACTGAGACTCATTTTACAGATAAGACAACTGCTGATATCCTCTTGTTTTCTTATTACTGTTGTCCCTATCCTCCCCAATGACTAAAATTTATTTTGTTGCTTTGTCTGCTGCTGAAAACAGTGCTTGGATCGTAGTAGATGTTCAAGGCATATAGGATAAACAGGTGGTTGGACAAACAACTGATAAAGGAATCTGCCCAAGATCACAGTGAGCTAAAGAACGCAAGTCCCAGCATTCACTACACTTACCACACTGAATTGCAACTTTTAGTCTTTGCTGGTCCCTCCTCTCACCTCCACTGCCCTGGACTGTCTTTTCTATCTACATCCACATCATTGCTGATTTCATCAAGTCCTGTGGTTTTAAACACCATCCATTCAGTGATGACTCTCAGATTTCTATCTCCAACATGGACCATACCCATGAACTCCAGAACCTTTTATCCAACCACCTACTCTCGACATCCCTACTGAGATGTCTAATGGACAAACTTAGTAAGTCTGAAAAATGGCTCCCTTCACAGTCTTCCTATCTCGATTGATGGTAACTCTCTTCTTCCAGCTCCTCAGGCCAAATCCTTAGCATCATTCTTGTCTCTCTCACAACCTCTAACCAATACATCAGCACATACATACTATTAGCTCTTATCTTCAAAATATATCCAGAATCCACCTTCTCACCACTTCTACTGCCTCCCTCTTCTGGCCCCTTTCATTTTGTCAGACTGCTGCAAAAGCTTCTCCTTGATCTCCCTGCTGCCACTCTTTTCAACTGATTCCCGCTGCAGAGTGATTAAGTTAAAGCTTAAGTCAGATCTCTCCTCTGCTCAAACCCCTACCGTGGCTCTCATCTCAGAGGCAAAGACAAAAGGCCTTTCAGAGCCCCAGGAGGAATCCTCTGGTGCTGCCAACTCCTCTCTGCCCATCTCTCCTGTTACACTCCCCACACTCACTCTTCTCCAGCCACCCACATGCTGGCTGGTTCCGGGACACGCCAACCATCCCACCCTAGAGTCCTTGCACTTGCTGTGCACTTGCTCCAGAATGGTCTCCAGATACGTGCACAGCTCGCTCCCTCACCTCCTTCAGGTCTATACTCAAGCACCACCTTCTCGATGAGCCCCTCCATCTAAAACTGTAACCCCTCCCTCTCTATTTACACATACCACCTAATTCACTATAGATTTTACTTATTTTACTTTGTCTCTCCCCAGCCCCCAACTGCAGGGACTTTGTTTTGCTCACTCTTGTATCCCCAATGCCTACAACAGTGCCGGTCACATGGTAGACCTCAATAATTATTTTACTGAATGAATGAATGAAAATAATTAGTGAATGAATAAATTCTTTTTTATAGGATCTTGTCCACGTCAGCCACACCAGGCAGCAACCATCACAGAGACACTGAGAAAAGTCTGATAAAATTGAATTTACATATAGCTGATAAAGCATACATAGGTTGATGGATTTAGCTTAAGTCTTTCACATTAGTCTTCTGTAATCAATAGAAAAGCAAGGAGTCTGAAACAATCCAAAAATGTTTTTCAAAAAAATTTTAGGAATTTTATTTTTGTCAATTTAAAATTCATGTTTTAAAATGTATAACAAGGCAAAAAAATCAGTAAGCTATATCTTAAATACAAAACTAACAATTATCAAAACAGACACATACAATGTAAAAAAATCTTTATATATATAAAGTCCAATGTAAATCTAATACAAAAAAATACAGCAAGGGAAAATGCTTCAAAAATGCTCATCCGGAAGTTACAAAACCCTTCTCTTAACTGATCCCATAAGTGGCCATGAAATTTGCAGATCCATCATATTAGCTGTCTCTTCTTTCTGCAGCATACCTCCTCTCTCTTCCCATTTTTCTTTTTAATGTTTTTTTAAGACAAGGACTAATCAAGGCTTTCAAAAACTTAGATGTTAGTTGTTTAACAGTCAAGTGGTTTTTAATTCCAAAAGTTAATATTTTATATCCTGAGGTATAGGTAAGATGAGCTAAATATTATACGCAAATCAAATTATGAATTGGATGTTCTAAGCAGAACATACCATTCGTAGAAATTTCTTTTTATAAAATTAAGATTTTCACTTTTCACATTTGCTTTTAATCACAGTAAGAATGTAAACAAGTTCCTCAATGCATCATTTATTATACGCAAATCAAATTATGAATTGGATGTTCTAAGCAGAACATACCATTCGTAGAAATTTTTTTTTATAAAATTAAGATTTTCACTTTTCACATTTGCTTTTAATCACAGTAAGAATGTAAACAAGTTCCTCAATGCATCATTTTAAAAAAAAAAAAGAACCCTCTTTAACAATATAAAAAAATGTATTCACTGTATTTATGGTTCCCTCAAATGCTAAATAGGAAAATCTAATCTCAAATACATCTGAGTGGTCTACTCATTCCCCCTAACCACACGACATCTACTGATATGCACTCACCATGGAAACAGACCCACTGCTTATCTACTATTAACACCAATACTCATTTGATTTTGTTCCTGCTGCGGAAACAAAAACCTTTGAATTTTGATTATTTTTTGTATGGGAACCACATCTATTATTATTTTATCTTCAATGCCCTTAACAATACTAAGATACTTCAAAAAGTTTGTGGAAAAATAGAATTAGAAGATAATATGAATTTCTCCATGAACTTTTTCCATGAAGTACATCTCCTACATTTCAGGAAAAATGTTTAAATTTAAATGTCAATTGGGCCAGCCCGTGGCTCACTCGGGAGAGTGCGGTGCTGAGAACACCAAGGCCCCGAGTTCGGATCCCATATAGAGATGGCCGATTAGCTCACTGGCTGAGCGTGGTGCGGACCACACCAAGTCAAGGGGGTTGAGAACCCCTTACTGGGCATCTTTAAAGAAAAAAAAAAGGCAATTAAAGTTCCTAATCAGGAGGTCAAAACAGCTAGTTATTGATGCTGATGAACTTTTTCCCTGACAAAAGCTATCTTTCCTGATTAATCTTAGAAGATAGTTATTGATGCTGATGAACTTTTTCCCTGACAAAAGCTATCTTTCCTGATTAATCTTAGAGAGAAGTCCTGACAAAAGCTATCTTTCCTGATTAATCTTAGAAGAGAGGAAGAGAAAGGGCTGGAAAAGAGAGATTTAAGGAAGGCAGGCAGGGAGGGAGAGACGGAGAAGGACAATGGGTTGGCTGAAAGGTTAAAGCTGACATCTTCCAGAGTCACAATGACTCTTCTGGAACTGCATGAAAAATCAGAGAACTGTCTTCAAATTCACTAAGAGAATAGCACTGACAATGCCATTCAAATAAAAGTAAATGAAATTAGAAAAAAATTATGTTTTACTACCTCACATTTCTTAGAAAAATATCATCAAAACTTATGATTTGAATTGGCCCCACCCCAGTTATTCTGATTTACTTACATTTAACTGTGGAGCAACTGGCTTTTAAAAAAAGAAAATAGTGAGGATTAAGAAAGGTCAAGTTCACTCAAGTAAGAAGTGTGGCATGTAAAAAACAAAGAGCAGGATAGTGCCCAGCTCAGATACTGACAACTGGAGTCCAGCTGGGGTACAGAGCTGCCATCAGCAACAGTGAGAAAATCTACTCTCCAGCACACTGTTTTTACTTCATGGAAAGAACTGTTGAAATCCAAGACTTACGTGTTGAGTCAATTAAAGGAAACACTGCCAACTGTTCACACAGAAACAACATTTTTAAAGCCAATTTAAGGAGTACCAATAAGCTCCAAGATTTTATTTGGGAGAACCATACCTCCTTGGGTTAAGTGTGGTTCAGAAAGCAGGCCACTGCTACCATGAGGCATAGTCTGCATAATGATAGTATTAAAATATAGATTTCCTTCAAATTATTCTCATTAATTATGTAAACCAACTTGAATGCATCAAGAGAATTTTATCAACAATACAACAAGGTATGTATTTACATTTCCATTTGCATCTTAATGACAAATTGTTAATATAATGATTATGAAAAACAAAATTAAAGGTGTGTTCATTTGGGAAAAAACTACACTAATATTATTCATCCAATCACAAATACTTTTGTAATAAACGCAATACTGCGAAACAATTCACAGCTTTATAAAAAGTTGATATACAGAGTTTCATTAGAATTTTTTTCCAATTCAAAATCAAAAAGAGTTCAACTTACATTAATGCTTAAATACTTTACTCTAAAATCTGTAAAATATATAAAATACCAACATTATCAACAGTCACATATGTTTTGAAGTCAGGAGACACATGTATTTTCTTAAGATTGGTTCCATTTGTATAGAAGGTCTGTAAGGATTCTCCAGTGACAACATTCCACCACTGTTGAGAGAGAAATAAAATTCTCATTAGACTGGTAATTATACTTCATGACAATCTGTAGTGCCGACCAGATCCTCTGCTCTATCAGATCCTCTGCTCCCACTCAAGCAAACAGTAGGAAAGAAGTCTGAGGTTTAATGCTGAATGTTATTATCAACCTGGTCAGCCTTTCCTGATTAATCTGGTGATGACCTTGCAGCCACGCCTACACCTAACTCCACTGCAAGGCGTGCTGGAGAAACACACAGCTTACTTGAGAGCTGCAGAAACAAGACTACAGGAGAGTCCATCATGAATGGCTGGATTGAATTCTGTCTGCACATCTTTCTAGTGGAATGGACAGAAGATTGCCCCTCTCCTCACCAAATGCTCCTCTGCAGACACAGACTGGTATTCTGACAGACACCCAGACTATATGTAATAGGAGCTACAGAACAGACTGGTCTCTCTGCTGAATCTTTCCTTTCACCAGGAGTGATTCAAGAGCCCATGACCAAGTTTCTTTATAAAATAGTCCATATATTTATTTACTAAATAAATATTTAACATCTCAAATGTAGCAGACGCTCTAGCCAAGTCCTTCCTTTCCCTCCCAATCATTGACTTTGCTAAGATTATAACAATATTTATATTCATTTACCAAATGAAGATCATAAAGCTTACCCATATATCTCACAGCTAAAATGAGGGCAACAGGCACTGCACATGAACCTATTTTGGAAAGGCCTCAAGATTCTGAGTATTATGAACACAACAGTTGTCATTCACCTTTGGGTCCATGGCAGTGCCTAGCATTCTGCCTTGCACATGTGACTGGGTGGACTATTCATGTTCACTATCAGTAATTATGACTGGTAAAAGTATACCCCATGGACTTTAGTAAGCCTCACTGAAACAGCATGTACTAACTTGGGACTTTTCAGAACTGACAAGTTTGCTTTGTAAAATAACAATGTAATCAGGATTGCAGAGGACACATTCCACCCACCTAAGAGAAGATTAGTTTTCGGCCACTAAGGCCCTTAGAGATCATCTAGTCCAACAGTGTCATTTTCCAAATAATGAAACCAGGGTTCTGAGAGAAGAAAGATCTTAACACCCAAGATGACACTGCTAGCAGCTGGCAGAGAAGGAACAACTTCGAGCTTCCTAACCCAGTGCTTCCATTTCCCTTTCCCCTATTAAAACAGACCACTCTACTTGGAAACACAACATGAGCCACTGGTTTGAATACGGACTAAAAAACCATGATGTAATAATAGCAGCTAACAGAAATGATTTCTAGGGCGGTGAGCCTACTTCGTATGGTACTATAATGTTGGGTGGATACATATTGTTATAGATTTGTCCAAACCCACAGAATGTACAACACCAAGAACAAAACCAATCTTGAAAAATAGTAGACTGTATGTTGAAAATTGTACTGGAAATAAAGTAGACAATTATTCCATACCATATTTTAACTATCAACTTTTTAAAAGAACGTTTACTGTTTTTGTGACATACATTGCAATTCTGCTTTGTCTATAAGTTACAGTCAATACAGCTCTGTGAAAGTTCTGATTCTCTTCCCTCCCCGTTTTTTAATTTTATATTTTTTTTTTTTTTTTTTTTTTTTGTCTT
>NW_007726938.1:496923-503029 GCF_000696425.1 Galeopterus variegatus | reverse complement strand
ATTTAAAGTTTTTTTTTTTTTTCCCTTTTCCGTGTCCGGCAACGGATCGCAACCCTCGGTGTCGCCCCCGTAACGGACCGGGACCGGCAACGGGATCGCAGCCCTTGGTGATGCTCCCGCGCCTCGCTCAGCCAGTGAGCGGGAACCGGTCTGTATGTGGGATCCGAACCCTCAGCGGGAGCGCTGCCGCACTTCCCAAGCGGCGCACTATAGCAGTGCGCCACCGGGCCGGCCCCTGTTAATGTTATATTCTGAAGTAACTGTTAGCTCTACATTCGAATCCCAGAAGAGAAACTGTTTACAGAACACCACACTAATTATTTTCGCTGCATATATGTTTAGCATTCTCTTTAATTCAAACACACTACATTGTAGGTTGACTAATTTTTAAAGTATACCACAGATAAAGTTGTTACTTTGGTAAACTAAGCCAGTTTAGCACTTCAACAAATACTTAAGAAGGAAAAAGGGCTTTGCCAATAGCTGAAAAGTACAAGCTATGAAAAGTTAGATTGAAAAGTTAGAGAAAATGTTATTTTTTACTGAAAGCAAGCAGTGACCTATAAAAAATATTCTTAGGAACCTTTCACACTTGGATTTGAAATTCAGTGTTCTCTTTCTTATTTGACAGTTTGAGTCATAGTCTTAGATATCAGAGAGGAAAAAGGTTTGTAATAATACTGAGAAAACAAAAACGAAAACAAAAAAACCCAAACCATTCCTACCAAACGTCTTAATATTAAAATAAAATCTGTAATCCTGGTGTTGGTATGGAGGAGGGTTATTGTGCAAAATAATTTGATACGTTAGTACCTGATTTCACATCTTACGTATTTGAGCGTTTAGACAGCTGGAACATTATTTTGTAGTGTAACCATAAGAAAAAATAGGCAAACACAGCATACTGTTCATTAGTAGTATTTTAAGTAACTTGTTTTTCAAATGTCACCAATAAAAAGTTTAGACAGGAAAATGTCACCTTTTGAGAGCCAGGGTGACGGAGACACAAAGGATTACTCAGAGCATATTTCTTCTGAGCAGTGAGAAGCCCCAAAGGGGTTAATTTCCAGAACCCTCAAGAGAGAGGCATTCCTCAGAAAATAACACCAAACTAGGCTCTTCTCTCAGTATTTATTCTCCAGGCCAGAAAGTTACAGAAAAGGAACATAGATGGTTACAAAAGAACAGTAAGATAATTGTCATGGCAACAATCATTAGGTTTAGCTGCACCACGGACATCTGCCCTTAGAGCCAGCAATTTTGCTGTGTTACAATTCTTTACCTACAACAGAGACTTTAACCTGGGGAAAGTATCCTGTCTTTCACAAGCTTAACATTTCTATGTGTAATTATAAAAAGTTAGGCCCTGTGAAATACATTTGCTTTATAAATGTTAGTATACTCCATATATCCCATTTTTATTTTTTAAAAGAAGAAGCAAAAGCTATGATCAAGCTTTCACAGTTAAGACAAAAACATTTTGTTAAAGCAAAGTTAATATCATTTTAGCATGGCAAGTCTTTTAATTTATCCCAGGTGAGGACTGATGATGTCATTGTCTCCCAGGGCTGTTGCATCGGCATCATTCCCACTGGTGTGTATTGGTGTGTTATTGACCGTTGCTGAAAGTCCAGAACAGGGCTCTGTTCCATGTAATAGTTGATTTTGAGTCCAGAGAGTTTGTTGGTGCTCACCCATCCAGGACATCACTACTTCCAAAGCATCTAATTTTTGTAAAATTTTTTGATTACAAATCTTTTCTTTAGGAACAGGATGTCTCATCCAAGTCATAAGCAACCCCTTTAAAACCGTGAAACTTTAGAGAACTGCTTTTGTAGACAAGATTTTTTTTGTAGACAAATTTCCCCTTTTATGTTCAAAGCTTTCCTCATAAAAGCACTGATGATAAATTTTCTGATTGAAAAGGCTTTACTTTTCTTTGTATAGATCCCTCGGCACTGGGAAAGCTCATTCCCAGGTTGTCATGTCCCATGTTGGGGGGAAAATGAAACAGCAGTTAGGCCGAATTAAGGAAGGCAACATGAAGAGGGTCAGGAACTTAGAAGACATGGTATTTTACAACCAAAGTTTTAAATTATATCCTGTTACAGAGAGTTGATTTTTACTGAACTTATGAAAATAGTCACATTCCCATAATAATCATAAAGATACTCAAAGTTGTTAAACTTGGGGGGATCAAAAACAGAGAAAACAAATGCCTTTATCTCTGTTTTAAATTATATTTTACCAAACTGCTGTTATGGATAGCTTAAGAGAGTTTTCTTAAATCTGGAAAACAAGATATTCATGAGCAATGTTTCAAAATAAAAATTGTAAAAACCTATAATTCCTTTTAATCAGTTCATTAGTTTTACGTAATTAGCTTTTGTTGTTTTGACCTTGGTGAGTAATTTCACAAACCCATCAGTTTTTTCATTAGAATTTTGGAAATTCAGTTCAAAGTTATGAACTCAAACTTTGTCAGGAAACTGTAACTATTAGTTTTTTCATGAAATATTTGAAGATGTAACATTTTGTTTTGTTTTGTTTTATTTTGTCAATATACAATGTGGTTGATTATTGTGGCCCATCACCGAAGCCTCTCTCCCTCCTCCCTCTCCCCCCTCCCTCCCAACAATCTCCTTTGTTTGCTTCTCATATCAACTTCAAGGAATTGTGATTGTTGTATCTACTTCCCTCCACCCCCCCCAGGTTGTTTGTGTATTTATTTATTTTTACCTTCCACAAATAAGTGAGAACATGTGATATTTCTCTTTCTGTGCCTGACTTGTTTCACTTAATATAATTCTCTCCAGGTCCATCCATGTCGTTGCAAATGGCAGTATTTCATTCTTTTTTAAAGCTGAGTAGTATTCCGTTGTGTAGATATACGACATTTTCCGTATGCACTCATCTGAAGATGGATGGGCTGGTTCCAACTCTTAGCTATTGTAAAGAGTGCTCTAATGAACACTGGGAAACAGGTATACCTTTGACTTGATGATTTCCATTCCTTTGGGTATATTCCCAGCAGTGGGATAGCTGGGTCATATGGTAGATCTACCTGCAATTGTTTGAGGAACCTCCATACCATTTTCCATAGAGGCTGCACCATTTTGCAGTTCCACCAACAATGTATGAGATTTCCTTTTTCTCTGCAACCTCGCCAGCATTTATTATTCACAGTCTTTTGGATATTAGCCATCCTAACTGGGGTGAGAAGGTATCTCAGTGTGGTTTTGATTTGCATTTCCCGAATGCTGAGTGATGTTGAGCATTTTTTCATCTGTCTCTTGGCCATTCGTATATCCTCCTTTGAGAAATGCCTATTTAGATCTTTTGCCCATTTTTTAATTAGGTTACTTGTTTTTTTCTTGTAAAGTTGTTTGAGTTCCTTGTACATTAGGGATATTAACCCTTTGTCAGATGTATATTTTGCAAATATTTTCTCCCACTCTGTTGGCTGTCTTTTCACTCTGTCAATTGGTTCTTTTGCTGTGCAGAAGCTTATTAGTTTAATATAATCCCATTTATTTATTTTTCCTTCAGTTGCCCATGCTTTTGGGGTCATATTCATGAAGTCTGTGTCCAGTCCTACTTCCTGAAGAGTTTCTCCTATGTTTTCATTACGAAGTTTTATTGTTTCAGGGTGTATATTTAATTCTTTAATCCATATTGAGTTGATTTGGGTATATGGTTAGAGGTATGGGTCTAGTTTCATTCTCCTGCATATTGATATCCAGTATCCCAGGACCATTTGCTGAAGAGGCAGTCTCTTCCCCAGTGTATAGGCTTCGTGCCTTTGTCAAAGATCAGATGACTGTAGCTGTGTGGATTGATTTCTGGATTCTCTATCTATTCCATTGATCAGTGTGTCTGTTTTTATGCCAGTACCGTGCTGTTTTGGTTATTATAGATTCGTAGTATAGTTTAAAGACAGGTAGTGTTATGCCTCCAGCTTTCTTTTTTTTGCTCTGGCTATGTGTGGTCTTTTTTTATTCCATATAAATGTCTGGATACTTTTTTCCATTTCTGAGTAAAATGTCATTGGAATTTTGATGGGAATTGTATAAATTCAATACAATTCAATACAAATTCAGTATATCACTTTGGGTAGCATGGACATTTTCACTATGTTGATTCTTCCAGTACAAGAGCTTGGGATATCTTTCCATCTTCCTGTGTCCTCTTTAATTTCTCTCAGCAGTGGTTTGTAGTTCTCATTATAGAGATTTTTCACATCCTTGGTTAACTCCATTCCTAAGTATTTTTTTTTTTTTTGGTGGCTACTGTAAATGGGCAAGCTTTCTTGATTTCTCTTTCTGCATATTCACTATTGGTGAACAGAAATCCTACTGATTTTTGTGTGTTGATTTTGTATCCTGCTACTTTGCTGAAATCATTTATCAACTACAAGAGTTTTTTTGTAGAGGCTTTAGGCTGTTCGATATATAGGATCATGTCAGCTGCAAAGAGGGATAGTTTGACTTCATCTTTTCCAATCTGGATGCCGTTTATTTCCTTCTCTTCTCTGATTGCTATGGCTAGCACTTCCAACACTATGTTGAATAGGAGTGGTGAGAGTGGGCATCCTTGCCTAGTTCCTGTTCTTAAAGGAAAAGCTTTCAGCTTTCCCCATTCAGGATGATATTGGCAGTGGGTTTACCATATACACCTTTAATTATGTTGAGATACTTTCCACCTATACCAAACCTATAGAGGGACTTTGTCATGAAAGGATGTTGAATTTTGTCAAAAGCTTCTTCAGCATCTATATAGATGACAATATGGTCCTTGTGTTTGATTTTATTGATACGGTGTATCACATTTATTGATATGCATATGTTGAACCAACCTTGCATCCCTGGAATGAATCCCACTTGATCATGGTGTATAATTTTGTGTATGTGTTACTATATTCTGTTAGGTAGTATTTTATTGAGGATTTTTGCATCTATCTTCATCAAGGATACTGGCCTCTAGTTTTCTTTTTTAGTTGTATCTTTATCTGGTTTTGGTATCAGGGACATAGATTTCAAGTTGTTAGATTGCTTCACAGAATGAATTTGGGAGAATTGCCCCTGTTTCAATCGTTTGGAATAGTTTATAGAGAATTGGTATCAATTCCTCTTTGAATGTTTGGTAAAATTCTGCTGTGAATCCATCTGGTCCTGGGCTTTTCTTTGTTGGGAGCCTTCTGGTAACAGCTTTAATCTCTTTTATTGTTATTGGTCTGTTCGAATTTTCTACATCATCTTGGCTCAGTTTTGGTAGCTTGTGTGTGTCCAGAAATTTATCCATTTCCTCCACATTTTCAAATTTGTTGGCATATAGTTGTTTATACTAGTCTCTAATGATTCCTTGTATTTCAGATGTATCAGTTGCAATATCACCATTTTCATTTCTAATTTTTGTTATTTGGATCTTCTCTCTTCTTTTTTTCAGTTAGTTTAGCTAATGTTTTGTCATTTTTAATTATCAAAAAAACAACTTTATGACTCATTGATCTTCTGTATTGTTTTTTGGGATTCATATTAATTAAGTTCTGCTCTGATCTTAACGATTTCTTTCCATCTGCTAACTCTGGGTTTGGATTGTTCTTGTTTTTCTAGTTCTTTAAGGTGAAGAGTTAGCTTGTTCACTTGCCATCTTTCCATTCCTCTGAAGTAAGCATTTAATGTGATAAATTTCCCCCTTAGTACTGCTTTTGCAGTATCCCACAGGTTTTGGTACGATGTATCATTGTTTTCATTAGTTTCAATAAATTTTTTGATTTCCTGTTTGATTTCTTCTTGAACCCATATGTTGTTAAGTAGAATGCTGTTTAATTTCCATGTGTTTGTATAGCTCTCAGAATTTCATTTTTTTTTCCTTTCAATTTTTATTCTGTCAATATACAATGTGGTTGATTATTATGCCCCATCACCGAAACCTTCTTCCCTCCTCCCTCTCTCCCCTTCCCAAACAGGAATGTCCTTTCCGTTTGCTTGTTGTAACAACTTCGAAGAAAATTGTAGTTGTTACATCTTCTTCCCCCCCCCCCGATTTTTGTGTGTCTGTGTCTGTGTGTGTGTGTGTGTGACTGAATTTATTTATTTTTAGCTCC